>NW_005054357.1:1095745-1111044 GCF_000277835.1 Geospiza fortis | reverse complement strand
TGCTCCTCTGTCACTGCTGGAAATGAATTTTCTGATAGGTTTTAGCATCATATTTGTTTTTTCCATTGCTGCAGGATGCCAAAGGCAGACATGTCTACACTGGCTAATATGTGATAACTCCCTGCTCCATATCACCTTCAGTCAGTAAATCACATTAGAATTTTATTAGATTCAAATGTATGACTTCACATTAATCTCATTTCAGTCAGTTTAGTCAAACATTTTTTCCTATTGATCATCATCTGTGGATTTGGAATTATGGACTATGTGTGAATTTCTTCAGTGTGGGAGTCCTTATCCTGCTGGCATCAAAGTAGCTTTCTTTTATGAAGAAACCTTTTATCCTTAACAATTCAAAACTTATGTGGAGTTCTGTCATACATTGTTGCTTTAGCAATAAAATCTGATGCATGCTCTGGAAGTATATTTAATTCTTTTCTTCAGTCCTTTTTTTTAAGGAGACTGTCTTTTTTCAAGGGACGTATTATTGCTACTTACCTTTCCAAGAAGCAATTATAAAAAGACAACAGAGACTATCTGGGCTTCAATACTAGTCAGAGAATACTGTGTAACTACAAAGGTCTGTTCACAGTCACCACTTCTTTGTGTTTAAACAGCACTTTCAGAGAGTGATAATTTATATAAAAGCCTTCAGCTCCTTGGAAAATCTCATCTCAAACATCTCAATCCACAAACACAAATACCCAAGACCAGGCTGGTTTTTTGTGAAGATTCAGGCTTGTTGATGCTAAAATGTGTTCTTGTTTAAAGACAAAGAACTAATATGTACAGAGAAATGTATGCAAAAACATGTCTATTTCTTACTGCCATTGCTCTATAGAAAACCTAATTATTAAAAAAAATATATTAGTGATTAGATGTATTTTTTCATTACATGGAAATAGTTGGGGTGAGAGAATAACTTATATTTTCACAAAAGGCAAAAGGGAAACAAATTAACTTCTCAACAGTGAAAAACAAAATTAATTTTTACAAAAATATCTAAATATTTAGAAATGCAAAGATAAAATGTAAATTAATAATTTCTCTTGTTTCTGAATTAGAAAAATAAAAGTCTCTGGTAGGGAGGGGTGGAGCAGAAATTATGTCTGAAATTATCCAGTAAATGCTCCTGAATCAGTAAAAGCCAAAAAGCACTTTTTTGCAAATTTGGAGTTGTAGCTAATCTTTGCTTATTTTCTTCCTTTTTAGACATTTGTTTGAAAGATACAATGTCTTTGGCTGACAGCCTGTATAATCTACAGCTGATTCAAGAATTTTGTCAGGAATACCTCAACCAGTGTTGCCATTTCAGTCTTGAGGATATGCTCTATGCAGCTTCTTCAATAAAGGTAAAAATAAAGCAATTAAATAAAAATGAATTATTATGAATTATTACTCACTGTTCTTACTCATTTCTGTATACACAATTTCACGTGTTTTAATCTTAAATCTCTTTTACTTTTGTTGAAGTGTAAATTTCTGAGTTAAATTTTTTGAACAACCAATGGCTTGATGCCCCAAATGCAAGCAGCAACAAAATTCCAACAAATACAGTTGTTTGAATAAGCAATTAAGTGTATTCCATCAATCTAAGATTTTGCTCTTTTAGAAAGAGGAAAATAAAACATTATTCTGTAATTCTTTAAGCCTGTGCAGAAAGAAAAGGAGCAACTGAACCATTTCTTGCCTAATTGTAATTTTAATTTTTCATTATTATGTTTCACCAAGACTTTCTTCTATATAAAACACACTTCATTTGCTTAAGGTTCTTGTTGGCTTGCCTTTAGGGAATGAAATATTATTTTTCTGAAGTCAGCATATCCATTGCAGATGGGATGTAATTGGTTTCTAAATATCTGGGTCATTTCACTGCTTTTATGATTTTCTAGCAATCTCACAAGCAGAGTCACAGAGGCCAGAGCTTGAATACAGCTTTGTTGTCTCCTGTAGGGTTGAACCCAATCCTTTCCAAATAAGTAATGAGCTGCCAGGGTGAGTAAGGGCAGTAGGACCTAAGTCTAGACTGCTTAGCTGTTGCTGGTTTATTTTGTGTATGCAGAGTGGTTCAGTGAGTGCTTTCAGGCAGCTTTTGGTGCTGTTAAATTTCACATGCAGTGTTCTGCCTCTGTGCTGGTGAAGGCTGCTGCATTGCAGTCTGCCTTGGCTGCACTCCTGTCCTACAGCCACACTCAGGGGGCTCCAGCAGGACTCCTTCACTGCATTTTGATGGTTTCTTCTGCTTACAGATACATGGAATAAGTGCAATTAATTATTCTTGTTTTGATTCATGACAATTAGTCATACTATTTTTATAGTAATGGCTTGAATTATTTCTCAAACCAGTATGCACTAGGAAGCTTCAGTTACTAAAAAACAAACTGTAGTAAATCTTTTGTCAATATCCCAATGCATCAGACTTTACACCTTGAACTTAGTGATTTTGCTGTTTCTGAACACTGATTTTAGACAGGATTTAGAGTTCTTTCAAAGAATTAGAGTATTTCTAGATCTGAGAGAGCCCTTTTGTGATCATGTTTTTACAAGTTGTTGTGGCATGGATGCTTATTTAGATGTAAATGCTACAAAGCAAGCCTGCCAAGTTTTTCTTCTAAAACTTGGCATGGAAACTTCAGCTAGTGCTGTAAACTCTGTTTTTCCAGTGTTAAGAATTAATTTGCTTGAAAAATAAATTCATTGTTAAAGTAGTTCCTCCTTAGTTTTCCACTGCATCTGAGTAGAGTAAGTTTTAATAAATGTGTTTATTCTCCACTGAATTTTATTGTCACTAAAAAAAAACTTGTATTGTGAATGGATATTTTAAATATTGCACATTGAGTTACACTGGTTTGTGGAAGCTACTCATCTCAGTCTACAAAATGTACATAGTATGAAGTCTTAGGATTTGTAGAGGTGTGTGTTTGTTAATCAGCAGAAATTCCTGTCTGTTTTCAGAGTAGTTCATACTGCACAGTAGGTGCCACGGTGCTTTTGGCTTACAAACCTCTTACATTCATAGTGGTGACAGAAAAAGTAAAAAATACCAGCTGCTGATATCTTACTGGAAAAAACCTCAAGAAAAAAATCACAGCAGAGTTTTTGGAATTACAGTGCTGTGCCTTGTGTGGTCCTAGAAATTACAGTAGGTATCCTGGCTTGCTGCTGGTTCTTGAGAAGGAAAAGAGCAGAACCTCTTCTTAAGTGACCCAGCACAAACCACATACCTTACATTCTTCCCAGGGCACCCTGCACTGTCCTGCTACATTAAATCAAGGGAGGTTAGAGATAGGATATGATGCAGAAATTTAGTGCAGCACTTGACCAAGGTGACACTGCCTGATTTCAGTTTTTCCATCAAAATGCACAGAAACACAGTGACTTCACTTAAGCATCCTCAGTCTTTGATAGAGGCTCTGACATTTCCCAGCAGATGAAACTATTGGCTTAGTTCTCGTATAACACAGAGCAGAAATAAGCTTTGTCTGGATTTCTAGACAGCTTTCATGTGTCATAATCAAAGGAAGCAGAAAGTTTTGTTGCTCCTTATTACCCATTTCTTCTCCTCTAGGAAAAATACATTTGTAAAGTTCTTCATAAGATGTTTACTAAGGCAGGGCTACTGATATTAAAGAAAAAAATATTTCAATACATTCCATGGATGCTTGAGACACCAACAGGGGACCATACTGGCTCTTGGTTGTTATCCTTTGAGACAGACAAACACAAGTCAAGAGTGATTACATAAAAATAATCCCAATGTTTTCTGAATCCTCCCTGCATATTAACCAAGCAGAAATAATAGAAATCTTGAGTCTGTCTTCTCTGGCTGCTCTGTGCTGAGATCTGGAGAGTCTGCTCACCCAAGCTCATGCAGAAGGCATATTTGTTAGAATGAAAGCTTTCAGAATGTGAAATGACGCAAATGTGAGAGATGATTGCTGTGTCTTGGCTGAAAGGGCGTTCCTCTGACCTAGATGTGGGCCAGACTCCAAACTCTGCAGAATCACAGCGAAGCATATAGAATAGGTACCTTATTTTTGCACCTGATTACTAACCAGAGTGGCAGAAAAAACATTTGCACTGTCAAATATTTTTTGATTCAGATCCAGGACTTCTTTTTTTTTCCCCGCTGCTGAATTGAACAGGAGTATATGATATCTGAAGGGTTGATGATCTTGAAGGTCTCTTCCAACCTAGTAATTCCATGATTTATATTAAAAAAATAATTATTGCACTCGAGCAGTTTCAAATACTTGCAATTTCTGATGTAATACTGATGGTGTTTATTTATAAATAACATAAGCAGAGGCTGTAATCAGCACCAGAGATGTGAAAAATAGTGTTCAAATATATTGCACAGATGAATCCTAGAAATTCAGGGCTACACAATGTCCACACGTGTTGCACAGCTTTCCCTCCCACTGCCAGCCAGGCTGCTCACCTAAGCCTGAACTGACAACTGGAACCCCTTAAGGACCTGGGAGAGCAGCTGGCTCTGCTTGGTGAGGCACTTATTATGTATGGTGGGAGTCAGATCAGCCATTTCATTCCCATCTGGCTGGGTTAAAAAGATTGAGGATGAGGAATTAAAAGTAAGATTCAACCAGGGAACAGTTTTTTGAGGCAGTTTCTCCCTGAGAGGGACCAAATGTTCCTGACTCATTATTTAAAGGGAAGCAGCGTGGTTTGCTTTCCCTGATGTTAATTGGCCCCTCTTCCCTCTCAGTTCTGGTCTGAAACAAGGCAGAGTGGATTTGAAAACTGACTTGTTGTGGCATTTATTAGCCTGTGGCAGGACAGAGCACAAACTGGTAGTGCTTGGATCATACACAGCTGTAGTCTGGCCTTCTCGAGAGACAGTTTGTGACACTCCAGTTTTCTGCAGTCTTGAAGCATTTACCTTGGCACTTGTATAACAAAATGCTCTGGATTTGCACTGGACAGGACCTTTCCTGGCACACTGAACAGAGATTTTCATGTGCATCATGGTAAAAATTTCACAGTGTGTTTTATATTCATTTTGAAAAAAATTCTAAGAGCTTCTAAGGCTGCTCTCACACCCAATTTTAGTGGATGCAAGCCTGGTGACAAATTATATGTATCATTTGTATGTATGACATTGTGGTTATTCTATAAATATGCAGATCTAAAACCTGTAGGTGTTAGGAGGGTATAATTTATTTGCAGTATTTGAAATTAAATGAGATTAAATGAAATTAAATTAAATTAAATGAGAATATTTAGCTAACAATGATCTCTGAAGCTGCAAGTCTGCCATCTGCTGTTCAGGGGGCTTGAGCCAGCCTGGACTGCTCAGAACTTCCTTAGTTTTTAATAACCGTTAAAATACTGTTATGCTTCTGAATATTGCTGTGTGTAAGTGCATGTGATAATCATATGGCAAGCTGTTAGAATTTCTGTCACCATAATCAAGGCAGAAATCTATGGAAATCGTATCTACATTCTTTTGAGTTCTGAATAGCAACATTACTACAGACCCACTGCTAGTTTTTCCATAAAAATTTGTTACTGATCATCAGTCTTTCCCCACGATCGTTCTGACTAAAAATAACCTGTGAGAAAACATGACTTCCATCCTGATGGCTCACCATCAGACATCTCAAGTAGCCTCTGTTCTCAGTGGGCTGTGCAGCACTTTCATTTTTAGTTCAGTAAATACTGCTTTGGTGGCTTTAGGAAAACAGTCTTGCAGCAGCTCAGGATTGTGTAGAAGATATTCTCAGAAGGAATATTTGTCCTTCATAAAATAGTCACACTGTTGTGTGTCTATTTTTTGTTGAAATGCAGCATTTCAACATAAACATGAGAAATTTGAGTATCTAAATGCAATATTATTTTGGATGGGAACAAAGCTATGATTAGAACATTTTATGATTTAAATTTTTACTAAAAATCAAATCAAAACTATGAAAGTTTAAGGAGAGGCAAGGGGAAGATATTCAGAGAGAAATTATAATATTTTGAAATTGTAGTATTAAAAATCATATTTGTCTGAGAAGTACATCTGATTTTGACTTGGTCTAAGCTTCCTAATGAATTCAGTGTGTGGTACTGAAATGCTATGCTTGACATTAACTTGAATGGAAAAGATTCTGTTATACACTTTTCCTCATTCAGTTCAGTCAAGCTGAATAAACAGCAATGGGGTTTTTCCTATTCTATTTATAACTTCTGTGTAATAGCTATGCTACATCTGCCTGATCCCTTCACCATATAGTACAGTGTAGGAGTAGCTTTTGGTCTGAGTATCCCTTTGCTGAAGAATATTATCTATGTTAGAAATCTTCAGGAAAAAGAAATCTGAAGCAAAAGTGTGAAACAGATACTCAAAATTATATTTGCAAATATACTGATGCAGAATTGAAATTATTTCATTTATTATCAAAGCTTTTTTAGAAAATATTTTGTTTATTTTTAAGTTATGTTCTTACTGTTAAAGCCTGTGGTTTGTTTTTGAATTAGAATGACATTTTTGTTTCGAATTTTTGGAAGAACCTCTTTGAAACAAAAAGTTGTTTAATTATAGTTTCCCAGTTTAATGTATAAGCATTGTTTACATCTTCAGACTTTGTAAGACTGGTGGCAAAGGTCTCCTCACCTGTTTGAGCCAGCTCAAACCTGGATATTTACTGATCTCCTTCAGGTGATATTTCTAGATGTGAAGTGGCACTGAAGATGCAGAAGCTTTGGCCTCTGAACTCTTTAGCCTTCACAGTCAATAACCTTGTGGGCTTTTTGCACTCTTCATATGTTCTTGCAGCACAAACAACTGCTCCTGCCCTGCTTTCCTCTATTGATTTTTGTTGTTGTTGTTGATGCAGTTTGTCACCAGTTGTTTTTCCTTTTCGTCTGCTTTTCCCCTCGTGTTTTATCTGGGGCTCCCACACTGTCTCTTTCATAGCTGTGTAATGGGAACATGCAGTAGGGACATAAGTATCAGCAGTGCATAAACCTTTGGAGCTAAAACCTTGTTCTAACCTGCAGTCAAGAAACTCTGCTGCTGTTTTTTGTTTTGCATTAAAGGCTTGTAAATTTGGGTAGAACTTCACAAGTTTGACAAATGCATACACTTAACACAAAAGCCAAAATCAGATTCCAACTTCTAAATCGAAGGGCTACCATACTTTTTCATGTTAAAAATCTCTGGAAAAAAAGTGTTATCTGCCCTTGCAATGGGCTTTTCAGTGCTATTTTTAATGGAAATGGCTGATCTTTGGCAGGCATTGTTTTCCACCCATCCTACTCCTCTCTGCCCTCCCTGCAAGACATCAGGCTTGAGCATATGCTTGTTATGAAATATTTCAACCCAATTGGTTGCAATCTGGTCAAGTTATGTATTGGTGCTTCAGATCAGTTGTACTGGTCTCTATTTCTAAAAAAACAGTGGAGATTGTAAAATAAATGGAGATTGTAAACTGGCTGAAACACAGAGTCATCTCTCAAATGCTGCTTAATCTGTTTACTTGCAGGCTTGTGTTCTAACATCAATTTCTCTCCATCTTTTTTTTTATTTCATGTAGAGCAATTACATGGTGTTCATGGCAGAATTGTTCTGGTGGTTTGAAGTGGTAAAGCCATCATTTGTACAACCCCGTGTTGTTGTGCATCCCCAAGGTAATTATGTTATGGATTGGCCTTGATATGCATGGTTTGATATGTATGTGTACAGATTGCCTTTGTGTTCACAGATGCAGTGAATATTTTACTTAACAGGATTTGGCAGTTTACAACTCCTTAAAGAAGGAAAGGAGTTCTCTTTTTCCATTGTAAATCTTCATCTCATCTCATAAATCATAATTAGATTTTGTTGTCTGTTACCAAAAACTCATTTGAATTGTTGTGGTATAATCACTTGCAAATTTTCCTGACCTAAACAAGCCTTGAATCCATTTATGCCCATGCAAGAATTACAAATATAATAAGAAACCAAGAACAGAATTTAGCCTGAAGAGCTTGTGTTGCTGAGAAGATACCAGGAGAAAGAATCATAAATCTAGGCAAAATGAATAGAGAGCTAACTGTAAAATTTCATTTTGTACCAAGTGCAGAGGCACCATCTTCCATCAGCAATTCTCAAATTAAAAAATCCGCCTTTCAGATAGATCTTGAGATCTGTTAATGACTACTTTCAGGTAAATAACATTTCAGGTAACTGAAATGTTCACACAGCAGTGCTGTGATTGGCTCTCCATGCACTAGGAAGAGATTTTCATTGGGTGGCTGTTATAACTTTTCTTCATTTTTATGCTTTACAGCACGTACAAATCTGACATAAATCTTTAAATAGTGCTAACTGCTTGAGGGTGTGACAAAAAACCTTTCTCTAGTCAGTCTAAGAGTTTGGGGAGAAATTTTATCAGAAACACTTCTTCCAGAACAACTTTTGCTAAAATTGCTTTTTCCTTTTAATTTTGTGGCTCTTTTTTAGTTAATTTTTCTGTATTAGTACTTCCCTTGCTTTTTCTAGTCTATTTTGTCAGTCTCCATTTCTTTAATTAGTGCCAGTACAGGAGCTTTGGAGGACATAAAGATGAAAGGAAGCAACAGTTTTAATCTAAATCATGGAATCAATGAAAATTCTTTAAATCTTTGAAAATCATTATTTCAGATGATTTTGGACAGTTTTTCTACAATGTAATTTAACTGAATACTAAACTATAATAACTTAAACTTTTTCTTCCTGGCAGCTGAACCTGCAAAAGATGCAGCTTCTGCTCACAGCTTGAATGCTAACAGAAGAAATTATGTGGATGGTCCATCTGGTTCTGACTTTGTAGCCAGGTAATGTCAGAGAATCACTAGTACTGTTTCACAATCTCCTTCTCTCTGTTCAAAATCAAACAGATTTTTTAATTTGGTTTATTTTTTTGCCTTTTTGTAAAGCTCAGTGATTGAATTACCAGATACAATCTGGAATTTTGTGCAATATCCTGTAGTTCAGCCCTCCCTCTCTGCTGCATGGCAGGCTGCTTGTTCATGTTTGTACACTTGGACAGTGCTGTTCTCTTAGCAGTGTCCAAAACAACTCTCAGCATTCAGCACAGAAGTGTCACATGGCCTTGTCCTCTTCAATTTCCAGTGCAGCTGCTGACCAGGTCTGCTCTGGAGAAGCTACTTTTCTGGAATTCACAGCAAATTTTCCAAAAGTTATAACAAAACTAAACCGAGGTAACAGCAAGGAAAACCCTGAGTGATGGGTTTAGTTAGATTTGGTTATTGCACTATAGTACCATGAAATTCAAATAGGTAAAAATAAATACTTATGCTGTGATTAATTTCCCCACCCCAGCTGCCTCCTGATGGGGAGGAGAATTGGAAAGAAAGTGTAAACCTCACAAGATAAGAAAGTTTAATAATTTGAAACAAAATAAAACGTGATGATGACAATAATACTAATTGTAATGAAAAGGAGAGAGGGGAGTAACCCCCAGAAGAACAAGTGCTGCCTCCAGCAGCTCTCAGCCCCTCCCAGGCAGCTCCCCCAGCCCATGCTGGGCACAGCAGCCATGGTTTGCAGTGTCCCTGGGGCCAGCTCAGCTCAGCTGTCCTGGCCATGCTCCCTCACAGCTCCTCCTGCACCTCCTGGCTGGCACAAGCACAGAGAAGTCCTTGACTTAGAGAGAGCAGCACTGAGCAACCACTGAAACACCAGAGTGTTATCAACAGTGCACTCACTCTGAATCCAAAACACAGCCCTGCACCAGCTAGCGGCAAGAAAATTCACCCTATTCCAGACAAAACCAAGACCATGTGAAACATTATTTTTATTGTTACTGGTACAGATTAGGAAGCAATATAGAAACATCCTGTTTGTCTAATGTTCTGTAGCTGATCATACATTAATTTCTCAAGGGAGACCTGCCTAATCACTCTCCACAACTATCTGAAAGAAGCCTGTAGACAGGTGGAGATTGATCTCCTCTCCTAAGGAAAAAGTGAAAGGAGAAGAGGAAACAGCCTCCATTTGCACTAGGTTAGATTAGATTGGATATTAGCAAAAATTTTATCACCAAAACCAGCTGTCAAGCATTGGAACGGGCTGCCTGGAGAGTGATGGAGCCTCCATCCCTAGAAGTATTTAAGATGTGTACATGTGGCACTTACAGACATGGTTTAGTGGTGGCCTTGGCAGGGTTAACAGCTGGACTTCATGATCTTAAAGGTCTTTTCCCATCTATTCTTTCTATGATAAGGGACATAAATTGTACATTAGGCCTTCTTTTTAATATTTCTTATGGCAAGGTAAAGAAAGCCTTCCAGTGATCTGATCTAGACCTAGTGAATGAGAGACAGCATTACAGTACATTTATAATTCTTTATTTTGGGGTTTATTTTGGTTTATTGAATGTATCTAAACTGGCACAGAGGAGAAGGATAAAATTAGCATTTTAACTGGATATTTAGCAAATGGTTGATTTCCAACCCAGATAATCCTGCTTAGCCTTTTCTGTTGTTTTTGCATGGGGTTTTTGGAGAGAGGGATGAGAGTTTGGTTGAGTTTGAGATTTAAGGTTCCTAAGTATATTTTTGGTGTTTCAGAATCTATGCTGACTTTAATAAGAGAGTAATATTTCTTACTACCATTAAATGCTGGGATTCCAAATCCTTTCCCTGTATGTATCCAGAGTGTGTTCCTCTTGTAGACAATGATTTTATTTTCATGTAGACTGAGCATATAAACCAGGAGAACAAGAGCCAGTAGTTTTGAACATATCCTTTGAAGCAGGGGTTCCCAAGACCATTTACTGTGACTCTCCTCATAAACCAGAGTATTTCATCCAACCTGATGACACATCACTGCAGGACAAAGGAGGGGCCCAAAAACTCATTTCAGATGGTTGGAATCCCATACACAGGCTGCAGGTTCCCTGGCAGAACAGCCCTGACTGCAGGATGTTGTGTCCTGGCCTTCCTCCCTGTGTGCTTTTCTGCCCTCTTCAGTGTTTGAGTCGCCATTTCAGCACACAAAGACAGAAAAAAGGACCCCAGTTGGAAAAAGTGAATGTTCTTCTGCTGCCTTAGCCTGTGGAATGACTCAGAGCATGGGCTGGAGAGCCAGAGCCAGCACAGAGGAGGGAGTGGGACTGTGGCAGTGTTACAGTGTCTGAGGTTGCCATGGAGCCCAGGCTTGGTGCCAGAATCTGTCTCTTCCCCAGGGAAAATTAAGTGTATAGATTCTCTTCATGGTAGCAAATTTTCACAGGCTGTGGGGTTAAATTTGGAAAGTATGTTTTTCTTTTAACATAACTTACAGACATTAGGATTTTAAAATTTTCACAGAAATCTTGAACGCCATTTAAAACAGATATGTCATGTAGCTAGCATGTAGTGTTATTGACACCAAAAAATCAGGAATTTATGGGAACCTATATTGAATAATTTAATATATAGTTGTGAAAGATGCTCTTGTGGATTTTTTTATTAAATTGATGTGAATATCCTTCTTGCAAGTATTATTTAGAGACATTTCTACACTATACAGTATATACAATAACATTAGACAAGTATTCTGAAAAATGTAGTTTGGGAGTGTGCTCTTCAATTCAGTGGACAAAATTCAAAACATGAAAGGATTTAATCCAGCTTGTGTTTGAAGTCTGGCTTCTCTAGAAGTGTTTTACATACAAATCCATGTGTCTTTATGCATGTGTCTTTGTTCTGATCATGAAAAAGCACCTTGATCAAAACACTGAATTATGTTAATCCCATCCTGGATTAACACAGCTACTCAATTACAGACCTTCTCTGTAAACCAAATAAAGTATCTGTATAAGTAGAAACAGAGGAAATCTCTATAATTACTTCTTTAGTAGTGAATATATATTTTTTATTTATAAAGTCATGTCTATCACAAAGTCTTCTTTATCCACTTCTAGTGCATGTTGCAGTCCAGACACCAAGCAGAAGTTTCAAACTGAGCAACTGAAAATAGAAATGTATGGAAAGTATGTGATATTGGCTGCAATCACTCAGTTTTGAGGCCAGTAGGAGCTGCCTCATTTTGCTCATGTCTGTTTAGACCTTTTACTGAAATTAAGCCTAAAAAATTGAACCTTCTAATAGAGACATTTACATGAAATAAACCAGGAGACAAGTGCATTAACAAAACTTATGCTGCAGGTCTCTAGCTGTTTATGTATGAAAAATTACTTCTTTGACTTTTTGGTCCACCTGCATTAGTCCTAGTCCAAGGTTATTACAGTGCTCTCTTTTTAGTTGATAAATTAATATTTCCAGAAGAGAACTACACCTCACTTTCTTTCTCACCACAAAAAAAAAATCTTCTCTTTGTCTTGGCCAACAACAGGGTGACTGGTTGGCCTTTGTATTGTGGCTTTTGATGTATTAATTCTAAGTTAATGTCTCTTGCTTTATAGATTGGAAAGTCCAGCTTACACACCCCCTCACCAACTTCATACACCCCAGCAGCCTTATTCATCTGTTCCAGGTAACAATTCACAAAGGGCTGGGAGAGGCAATGAGACAGGTGTCATCCTCTGAGTAATTTGCTATCCTGCTTGTATTTATTCAAACATCATTTGTACAGAAATAGGGGGACACCTTTACATGAAAAATTAATTCATTTACATAATTGACATAATTGACTTCTGTAATTTATAAAATGTATAAGTGGGAAGATTGTGTTTGTACCAAATGCATTGTGTGTGGCTTTTTAATTTGACTTCTGTTTTGATTATGTGAAAGATGGCTTACAACAATTATTTGTGGCATATTTTAGTAGGATTTGTATAATATTTTGCACATTAGTAAGTTCTTTGAGGGATGAGGGGTAAAATATATATTCAGGATAAAATTTGCTTTAGTTGTATTTTCAGTATTTAAACACATTTTTGCCATTGCAGTGTTCTGAGTAGTGAAGCAGATCAATTTGTTAAAGCAGCAAAAGGTGGCGTTAAAATAATTTTTCACGCTAGTTATATTGGGTCCTATTTTTGTTTCACTTAGGAGTGATCAGAAGATCCACATCAATGTCTTATGTAGATGGGCAAGTAGGGACATGGCCCAAAGAGAAAAGGTAAGGAGTCTTACAAGCTGGTTACAAAATACTGGGGTTTGGTTATGAGTAGTGGTAAATGCTCCATTGATTTCCAGAGTCCTGTAATGAGAATTCTTTAAGCTGCTTGAAAAAGTAGAAAAAGAAAGATAAAACCCTATCATGGATTAAAAACTGGTAAATAGGAAACAAGCTTCAGAAGTAAATAATTTATTCTTTACACTAAAATAGGTATACTTCAAATACTTGAACTGTTGGTGTTAAATATGTTCATATTTACTCATCACAGTGAAGTAAATGTGGTAACAGTAATGATCTCAGTAGCATTTAAGCTTGTATTATTTTGGGAATGCTAAGAATAATCAGGCTGAATGTTTTAGTTTTCAGTTAGACCAGTCATAAACTATTAATCTGTAGGGTATAAACCAAAGTTAAAATGGTAAGAGTTATAGTGGTGTGTAAACTGTGTCTTTTCACACCTTCCTTCTGATCTATGGTGGCCATTCCTATACTCCTAAAATGCCCAGAATTTATTCCAGAGTAGTAAAAAGCATTGTCTGAGTCTGAAGAAGATCTTGTTATATTCTATTCAATTGTGCTTTTAAAAAATTCATTACACTTACATTTCTTTATCAATCTAAAAATATCTATCTAAAAATGCATGTTTATTATATTTGAAGCTGGGCAAAATACAATACACCTAACAGCGCCTTTAATAGTACCAGCTTAAAATAATTTTAAAATCAAATACAAATATTTCCTTATTTTTTATTAATAACCATGAGTTGCTCAGTTACTTTCTTTATTCTGATCTCTATTAGGTCATCATTACATGGAGTTTCATTTGACATTCCTTTTGACAAAGAGAAAAGCATTCCAGCATCTGCTCCAAGCAGAGGAATTCCTAGATCGGTGAGCAACGAAGGCCTTACAGGAAACATCAACCGCGTGCCGAAGCATCCCAGGAAAAACCTGTCCTTCAAACCAGTAAATGGAGAAGAGGAGAATCAAGACATTGAAGAGGAAAAGGACATGACAAAGGCCAATCAGTCTCTTAATGCAAATCAAAGAAATGCCAATGAGAGCAGACACTACAGGTTTCCAAATGGAGCTCTGCAAAACAGGGCAGTTCTGGATGATTTTGGCAATCAGATTGAGACGCCGAGCATCGAGGAGGCTTTACAGATAATTCATGACACTGAAAAATCTCCCAGACTTCTCCAAACAGACCAAATTACAAATGGGTTCTTTCTTCACAATCGGGAAATGAGCATCTTGAATTCAAACATTAAACCAAATCAGACTACCCCAGATATAATCACAGACACTAAAGGTGCTCTGAGTCCTGTGACTGACAACACAGAAGTAGATACTGGAATACATGTCCCATCAGAAGATATCCCAGAGACAATGGATGAGGATTCTTCTTTGAGAGATTACACTGTAAGCATGGACTCTGACATGGAGGAACCATCTAAATTTCTCCAGGATTACGACATGCGGGCTGGCAATCACAGAGATCAATTAAGTCCCTGTCCCAGCTCAGTAAGTACTAAATCACAGGCAGGCAGCAGTGCTTCTTCCAGCTCAGGGGTTAAAATGACCAGCTTTGCTGAGCAGAAATTCAGGAAGTTGAATCACACAGATAGTAAAAGCAGTGGAAGCAGTTCTCAGAAAACCACACCAGAAGGTTCTGAGCTGAACATCCCTCATATGGTTGCTTGGGCTCACATTCCTGAGGAGGCATCTGTTCCTCAAGGAAGAGACACTACACAGTTACTGGCTTCTGAAATGGTACAGCTGAGGATGAAGCTAGAGGAAAAGAGGCGAGCCATTGAAGCACAGAAGAAGAAAGTTGAAGCTGCATTCACAAAGCAGCGGCAGAAAATGGGAAGAACAGCATTTCTCAATGTTGTGAAAAAGAAAGGGGATGGGGTATCACCTCTCAGAGAGGAAGCAGCAGGAGCTGAAGATGAGAAGGTATTCACTGACAGCAATCGGTTGAAAGAAAAAGAAACTCAAAAATCAGATGACCAAACTAGTAAGACTTCAGAATTAATAAAAGAAAACCCAGAAAACTCTCATAGCAAATGGTTAAAATCTCCTGCTACTTCTGGGGATACTGAAAAGCAATGGAATTTAGCAAGCCCCTCAGAAGAAAATCTTAATGATGGAGATCTCTTAGAATATACAAAATCTATTGAAAAACTGAATTCTTCCCTGCACTTTCTACAACAAGAAATGCAACGTTTATCCCTTCAGC
>NW_005054357.1:1093740-1095735 GCF_000277835.1 Geospiza fortis | reverse complement strand
TGCAGATGAGAGAGCAACAAGCTTGGGTTATTTCTCCTCCTCAGCCTTCTCCTCAGAAGCAGATTCGGGACTTTAAGTCTTCTTCAAGGCAAGGGGGAACTTCAGCTCCTGTTGCACCTTTCTCACAGGAATCTCCTCGCTCTACACATCAATCTCCACAATCTTCCAACAGGAAGAATGCCTCTTTTCACATTAAAATGCAAAGGACTCCTAGGCCAAATGAACTGAAAATAACGCCTCTAAACCGTACCTTGACTGCCCCACGGTCTGTGGACAGCCTTCCCCGTTTGAGGAGGTTTTCCCCCAGTCAGGTTCCCATTCAGACCAGATCATTTGTTTGCTTTGGAGATGATGGTGAACATGTAAGCGAACCTCAGTTAAAGGGAAATCTTTTGAAAGAAGTCAAGCCTACAGAAGAGGTAGCGAAAGAAGAAGGACCAAAATTGCCAAAACAGGGCGAGCAGAAGTTGGAGGAAAAGGAGATTAAGCCTATTGAATCTAATGTTTCTGAAGTGTTATCTCAGCCTATCACAGAAACTGTCTGCCTCACCCCAAATGACGATCAGCTAAACCAATCCATTTTACCACCTCCAGCTCCCAAAACTGCTAACTTAATTGAAGTTTCCCTATCAGATTTGAAGCCACCAGAAAAAAGTGAGGTATCTGTTGAGAAATATGAAGGTGAGAGTGATAGAGAACAGTTTGAAGATGACCAGAAAGTATGTTGTGGATTCTTTTTTAAGGTAAGAGAACTAGTGGATGTGTATGTCAGCTGTTAAGCTTTGTTTAAATCTTCAGTTGAAACGTGGATGTTGCTGATGATTGAAGTCAGAGCAGATAGTATTGCAACTCTAAATGTGCAGACTTATATTCTGGACTTGATTAATTTGGCATCGTAAGAGTGGTGAGATTCTACCATTTTGCAGTTCTGAGCATGTCAGAGTATCCCTTTCCATGCATAGTTATGGAAGAGTGCTTGGAGGTCTTGGTGAGGAAGATCCATGCTGAATGTAGATTTTTTTAACCTGTGTTTTGGTGATCTTGATTAAACGTGCTCACAACTCACCATCACTTCCTCACCTCACTCCCAAATTTAACTAAAAGTTTTTGAAGTACATAACAGCCTGCATTTTTAAAAATTATTCACATTTTTGAGTTGCACTTTGGAGAGCCTTTTTTCCTCTCTCAGCTGGCTAAGGAAGTGTAAGTCTGCTGAGACTCCCTTTTGAAGTTTGTATTTGGGAGCACTCCTTGGAGACTTTTTATTAAAGAGCTGTATTCAGACAGGCTTTTAAGTATAATGCATATTGTAAGGCAGTGGTCTAGACTTATTTCCATCTTAGAATACCCCAAAATTTTGTATCATGTATCTAGATGGACCTAGCTTGTCTGGAAGCATTCCTCAGTTCTAACAAAACACCTGGCTTGCTCAGAAGTTACTTTTATATGATGCATAATTATTGGGGTTTGTGATAATTACCTTCATGTCCATACATGTAGACTCTTCCGAAGCTGAAAGAAGAAGTTTATGCTATGTGGGATCTGACTCGAAACTAAAATATCTCACTTAGCAAGTTTTCTCATATCAGTGTTGAATTTTGTTTGACTCAGGAAGGAAAAATTCCACTATGAAGTTTTTAAGAGTCTTAAGAAAAATCTTCAAAAATAAACTTATTCCAAATACTGTAATATTGACAAAAATATTCAGAAAATATTTCCCAAAAAATTGGGGTTAAAAGGTCCAAAAAATCCAGAAATGGGGAGAAATTCCTGTGGGAAAATGGAAAAAATTGAATTAAATTCTGAATTTTGGACCCAAAATTAACAGGAAAATTCCCAAAATATTCCCAAAAAAAAGGATAGGATACCCAGTGTACAGAATTAAGTGTCTAATGACTTAGCAAAATCAGTTGCTGAATTTTGAGATCTTAATATTTTTGGTCCTTTTCCTTCACAAACGGTTTCTAGGACGATCAAAAGGCAGAAAATGATATG
>NW_005054357.1:1078104-1093685 GCF_000277835.1 Geospiza fortis | reverse complement strand
TCAAAAGCAGCAGCTGGAAGCAGAACTAGAACATAAGAAGGAAGAGACAAGGTAAAACTGCATGTCCTAATCCAAATGATCAGTAGTGGTGAAAATAAAAATGTCTTCTTTAGTTAAAAGTGTAACCTGCATGTCAAAGAGTTGCACCTTAATATCCAGGTTATTCCCTGCTAGAGGCAGATGTGCAGAGGAACCGAGCTGGCCCTGCAGGACAGCAGGTGGCATCAGTCTGTAGCTCTGTCAGGCTGGGAGCTGTGCTGGCGTCCGCACAGCTTCTTCATAGCTCTTCCTTCTGCACAAATGCACAATGTTCACTCAGCTACAGCTATGAAGCTCATAAACCTGTGTTTGGTTTTATTAGTAGCAATATCCCCAAAAGTTTAAACTCGCTGAAAATTGTAAAAAAATTAAAAGCAATTGTCTCTTACTGGTGCTTGAGAACATTGAAGTTCCAAAAATCTGATGTCTGTGTTGTCCTCACTGTGCTAGCTGAAATCCCTTATTTGGAAAGCTTCTACTGCTGAATTTTTTGGGTCATTTTTAGACGCAAAACAGAAGAAGAACGTCAGAAGAAGGAGGATGAACGAGCACGGCGAGAATTTATTAAGCAGGAATACATGAGAAGGAAACAACTAAAGCTTATGGAAGACATGGATACTGTCATAAAGCCACGTTCCCTCTCAATCAAACAGAAAAAGCCACGTCCAAAATCTATTCACAGAGATCACATTGAATCACCTAAGACACCAATCAAAGGTCCACCAGGTAACAAATGTTTACATGGAAAAAGAGTCTGTTCATGCTAAAACACCAGCTTGGGTTTTGGTCTTAACAAGCACGGGCGTTTGTGAGAGTCTTGTGCTACATTAAAACTGCACGTGTCCAAACTGGAAAGCAAAATTTGGCTTAGAAATGGAAAGATGAATGTCACTTACCTGCTATGCATGCATGCATATATAAACAAACAAAAATGTTAGCTCTGAAACCCCAATGGAGGGATGAATATGTATTGCGAGTTTCATGCACACCCATGTTTTCTTCACTAATCTCTTCTTGCACCTGTAGAGCTAAGAATGAATAAAAGTTGGGAGATAAGGGATCAATAAATAAAATGGTGACCATAAGGTAAGAATGCTTAAACTCACACAATATGGACAAAATTAAAACTTGACAGTAACTTTGAAATTTCATGGGGTTTTTCTGTTTTGCTCACCAGCTGCATGTATAGTTAAGAACATAGCAACCCTAACCATGTGGAATAACTTAGCATTCTTTTAGATGCAAAAGAATTTGCAGTAGTGGCTGGAAGAAGTATTATCAATTTACAATTAGAAAAAATAACCAGATTGCTCAGTGATCCTTTTTGTTGCAGCCTCCTCTACCCTTGTTGTGCTATGTTTTCTCTGGCTGCTTCGCTCCATCTTCCAGTGCAATTTAAAACATTTCCTTAAGACCTTCCAAGAATCCATCCCAAGCTTTAAATTAAGTCTCTTAAGCTCTATTTCAAGAGGACTTATTAACTTTAATTGCATCCTTTGATTTGCATAGTGCCAATATTCCCATGTTAATGCTTCTCATTAGTGCTTAGCCTGAGCCCATCCCCAGTGGCTGCCCAAGGCAGGTGTTCACAGGAAGTGCAGCACATATGCATGCAGGTATATCATGTAGAAAAGCCCTTACTGACTTTCAGATGCTGGTGTTGGTCTGATGAACAGACTCTCCTACTTCATAGGTTTATAAGCTTTAACTTTGTTTTTATCCAGGTTCACAGCTTTATCGTGTTTTTTCAGTATCTAGTCTTTCATTGGCATCGCTGAATACAGGGGACAATGAGAGTGTGCAGTCAGGCAAGAGAACACCAAGGTAAATCTAAAATAACCATTTCATGTAATAAAATTTTGTAATCAGCTATGTAAAACTAGCATGAATTTTTCAGAGGTCGTGTATATATTGTGTACTCCGAGAACAGGTATGTTTTCCTCATTTGAGACGTGGATAGTTTCCGCTGGCAGACATTTAGGAACCAAGCCATGGTCATTTGTTTTGCAAATTTTACCAAGTAAACCAGTTGGGCAGGTATAAATGAGGTCAAAACAAAATGCTGTTCACACAGCCTCTTTAATTCACCTGCTTGTATCTAAGTCTCAACCTATGGGTATTTTTGCTAAACCTGTATGCTACATGCAACTACATAGCTGCTTTTCTTTTTTTAACATAGAGGTTTATTTTCTGTTTGGTTTTTTCTTTAGCAGTTGTACAGGGAATTATTGAATGCTCACAAGGACTTCAGCTTTTTCCAAACACCAGAATTTATTTTGCATTAAAAACCACCTGAAAATAACAGAAAAAACATATATTTTTTATACAAACCCCATATTATCATTCAGAGGAAAGTCACTATTTCTGTGAACTACATGATAATATTGAGACAAATACTATTTTCTTTGTATAAAAAAAGAAAAAGTGAAGAAAAGCAAACTAGGAGAAGGGGTTGATAAGGAGTACTACATTTTCTGATATTGCCTGTTGTGTCTTCATGGCCACTACACATTACTCATCAGCTCTGACAAACCTGCAGCTGGCTTCAGTTGACTTCTCAATTACCTTGATGTCTCAAGAACTGACTTTCCAGTTATTACATAAGAAATTTTCATAAATTATTAAATTAGCCTGATATCTCTTGTCATCTCTTTAAAATTAGCAGTTTTAATTGAGATTTCTTCCAGCTGTATTAGCTATTACAAAAGGCTTGATGTTGTTCATCTACAGAGGCTTTGCAGGAGATAACCCCTGTGTATGGAGCTGGAGTTGTGCAGGGCTGTACTATGCTTTTAATGAGCAGTACATCTTCCTCAGGCTTTGGATTTGTTTAGGAGACAGACACTTTTAAAGCATTATAAAAGCAACAGAGTTGAAAGAATTTTCAGTAACTTTCCAAACCCATATTGTCACCTTGTCCTCACATCACCATTGTTTTTGATGATCCCACTGAGAGAATCTAAGTGATATATTTGTCACCCTCTTCATGGAGGTACTAATCCCAAAAGGTGTAGGATATATTATAAATTGAATTTTCATCTGTTGCTGATTTTACTGAAAAGGAGCATGCACACAAATTTTGATATGATACCACATTTTCCCTTACTCTGTGCCTTTTTCTCACTTAGAAAACTTTTATTCCAAGCTGCAAATTTTACTGGCTTTTACAGTGGCCACAATCAAAAAATTTTAAATATCTTGTAATATTTTAAGAAAACTTGACAATCTTGTTTAGACCTTTAAATGCAAAATTATCCACATTTGAGTGCAGCCTGAAGAATTACAGCACCAAAAGTTATTGTCTGTGAAAACAAAAACTAGAAGGGAAATTGTTTTGCTGTCTTAAATTCAGCAGTTCTCACTGCCAGTTTTTGCAATCATAAATATAAATGAACTAAATTTTTATTTCATGTTCATTATTTGGTCAAGAACTGGTTTGTTCACTGGTTTGTTATCACATGAGATAACATTGGTTTGCCAGTACGTGTTAAAAGTAACACAAATTTCCACTTAGTAATTCTGTTTCACAACCAAGAACATCTGTTAGGTTTCTGTCCCTCAGTTGTAGCCCAAAAATTAACATATACCTCACCTAAAGACCAACTTCTTGCATCACTCAAAACACACTAAATATTGTGCATTTAGGTTTATAGTTTATAATTCAAATTATTGTGTTCTACCTTGCCTTCTTTTCATATCAGAAGGCTTCCCAGCTGAACATTGTGAATTTTTAAAATAGATTTTAAAACTAATGTTTAGGTCTGAATCTGTGGAAGGATTTTTATCCCCAAGTCGCTGTGGGAGTCGTAATGGAGAAAAAGATTGGGAAAATGCATCAACAACTTCTTCAGTCGCCTCTGCTACAGAATACACAGGTCAGTGGCAACGAGGGTTGAGAAATGTACCTGCCTATTAGTGGTTCTATGCATGAAAAGTTTTCAGTTACCTTGATTTGGTTTCCTAAAATCTGATTGAGTTTTACCCTTCAAAGTAGAGGCTAATAATAGAAAGTTAACATTTCAAATCCAAAATAAAAGTAATGACTCAATAGCATTTGTGATAACTACAATAAACTGCAGTCAGGCTCAGAACAGCACATGGGCTCACACATCATTCTGTGCTCCAGTAGTGTCTCTAGCAAGGCACAAAGTGTTGATATTTCAACTCAATTTAGAACAGTTACAGAATTCAAAAACTAAATTGCAGCAGCAAAAAGTCTTCTTTAGCAATGCAAATATAAATATTCTGCACTATTTGTTTCCTAACAGATGTTTTGTTGTTTATTAAGAACTTTATGATCAGACTACTCATTCTTTATTATATTATTAATCAAATAATAATGGTATTTTCCTCCCTTTTCTCTAACTATACCACGTGTGATACTGCCAAGACCTTGCATCATCAGCCTTATAAAAGCTCCAGTTTTGCCAACCTAATATCACTTTGTTTGTGAGAAGAGTAGCATAAAGTCAGGTATTTTTTAGGGTTTCTTTCCCCAAAGCTTAGACAAACAGATTTAATCTTAAATTTAATTGATGCATCCACTTTATTTTCCTAATTGGTACTCATGTGTTGGGTTTTTTTAAATGGACTTGACCCAAGTACACAGACATTTCAGAAATTAAACCAGAAGATTTTTCCTTCAACCAGATGAATCATTTTACAGACAGAATAACCTGTCAAGTGTAAAGCCAGATCTTTTATCCCTGATTCTGGGTAAAACATTTATGGAATTCCAAAGAGGACAGGCAACAGTTACTCTAAGCACTGCATATGCCTCATTGTTATACCTCACACCCTTGAAATCACAGGTGTAGGAAAAGAAAAAGATTTTGCTCTCTCCTGGACAACTGAAATTTTGTTTAGAAAAAGCAAAAGAAAAGGTCCTCTGAGAGAGAAAAAAATTACCAAGGCTGCCAGTAATAAAGATTTAATAATGAAAGACACATTTGTAAGTAAATTCAGTGACTGCTTTGTGAAATTTGTGGTCTCTAATCTTATTCTGTATTATTCCTGGATTTGTGTTTCTATGTATGCAAAAGTTCCACACCAGAAGTGCTTCACAGCATTCAAAGTAACTGTTTGTTGGTTTATTGATTAATTTACCTTATTTGCTGTTCCTTTTGCATAGGACCAAAGCTCTTCAAAGAACCCAGTGCTAAATCCAATAAGTATATAATTCAGAATGCATTGGCACATTGCTGCCTGGCTGGAAAAGTGAATGAAGGTCAAAAGAAAAAGATTCTGGAGGTAAGAGTATTTTTCCCCTAAAAGCACAAACACCGACATCAAACCAAAGTCAAGCATTATGGAGGCTCTAAAGGATAAATGCAGACACTGAAAGGAAGCCTTAGAAATGACAGCAGCAGTCAGTGAAGGGATTGTGTAACTTCTGTGACTTGCTTCCTGTGTAGGCAGAAAGGTTCTCCAGTGGTGTAGAAACAAGAGCTGTTACTTTGTACGTGCAGCACAGGGAGCTGAATTAATACATGTTTAATTAATAGTTATTGCTTGTTTTATGGGGAAACTTCAATATCTAGGCTTTAATAATTTGCTCACTAAGTTGTTTTCCCTTATACATGGAGATCCTCAGGCTGGGAACTTTAGAACTGAAGCACAGCGCCCTCATGAACAGAAAAAATTGAAATACATATGAACAGAAAGAATTGAAATACATCCCTTCTAGGCTCTTCTCCAGTTTCCAAGCAGTAGGGCAAATTCGGGACTTTCTACCACAGGAAGGTGCCTTCCAGTCTTCTCTCTTACACTGCTATAAACCTTTCTGAAAATGCAGAGATATTGTAAAAACCCAGGGACAGTGTGTTCCCAGGCAAAAGAAGTAACACAGAGTCTGAGCCTTGAGAGTAACAGGACTGTTCCATTTACCAACTATGACAAATACAACAGATTAACTGATATCAAACCTCATAGACACTTGGAATCCAGACTGAATTTCATTGCTGGAATAAACTTCAATGCAGTATTTCTTGCCCCTTCTTCTCTTCGTAATCCTGCATCCATGTCTCGATGCTGCTTTCTCTGCCTTTCCAGACACTTTTTGGAAATACCAAGTCAGGAATCAGCACACACTCTTGCAGTTTAAGTAACTGGGAGCAAAATGACCCTCAGAAATCCCAGAAAAAAACAGGTGCACAAATGTCATGCTTAACTCAAGGATGAAGCATACATCATTTGATAGAAGCTGTACGTGTTCAGGGCATGTGTCCCATAGAAAGTCTGTTAGTTGGAATCTGAAGATTTCAGCTAATTAAGAACTTCTGTTCAATACATTTCAACTGACTTCATGGTTTGACCAAGCTTGAGTGGATTTAGGGATGACTGAAATTCCATTTTAGCACCAGAGGATCTTTCAGACATACAGAGACACATTTCAAGTTTCCTGTTCCCAAACTTGCAAGTATTAAACCAACTTGATGAAATGGATTACAAAAATAATTTTCATTTGATCTACAAAAAGACTTTGGGATGTCTGTTCTGGAACCACTAGACAAGTATAGCTGAAATTGTCTAAAATTAGGTTTTGGTTGACATGAATGTCTACCCTATCAAAATTCAGATAGGTGAAGCGTAGCACATTGTAATGATTGAAAATAAGGTCTTTTAGTGGACAGAGTTAGACATAAGTTTCAGCTCTGGTAGAAAACTGATTCAAAATGAAATCTAATTTATTGAAATGTTTTCTAATTACAATGCAAAATTCATATTCTGAATGTTTTTCTTTCTTTCTTTCTTTTAAAGGAAATGGAAAAATCTGATGCCAATAATTTCTTAATCTTGTTCCGGGATTCAGGCTGCCAGTTCAGATCTCTGTATACATACTGCCCTGATACTGAAGAAATCAATAAATTAACAGGAATAGGTCCCAAGTCTATCACAAAGAAAATGATAGAGGGACTGTATAAATACAACTCTGACAGAAAGCAATTTAGCCACATACCTGCCAAAACTCTGTCTGCCAGTGTTGATGCAATTACCATTCACAGCCATTTGTGGCAAACCAAGAGACCAGTAACTCCTAAGAAACTCTTACCCACCAAGGCATAGTAGATGGGAAAAAAATTGCTTGAGACAATTATGATAAACTTGCACTTCATCTTTACTGCCTATAGGAAATAGATTTCTAGTTGCCAACAAGACTCTTAAAACTGGACATCAAGTTCTATTATCATGTCCAACTGGAATGTAAACACAGTGTTTAGGAGTGCAGAAGATAACTCTTAGGTGAATAATTATGAGTGATTACGGAAATGTTTGACTTGTGTGGAGATTTGTATGTGCTAATGCAACATATAGAGTATATTTGCTCTGTATTTTGATTAGATACACTGAAGCACTGAATGTTCCTCTTTAGTGACTCAAACTACATTTTTTACATCTGTTGCCTTATATGTTTGTATTTGTGCTTGTCTTGAAATATTTTTCTTTCACTAAAGGAAAACTTCTTAATATTCTCAATACCATTGAACTTTGCATACTGACTTACAGTAAAGACTAAATGATAAATTGTATGTCACTGAATAACAGCTGAATGGGTCTGTTCTCCAAGATCCTTACTGCGTGCTGTAACAAAATCAAGATTCACTCCCATGTGTATTTATAATTCTTTTTCAATTCAATAGTACTGATTTGCTTATAAACTAAACAGTAAAGGAAAAACCTTTGAACTGCTTGAAGTTTTCTTCAAATTAATTATTTAACAACTCAGGGTAAAGGTGATGCAATTATTTCTGTTTCAGTAAGTTGCCATCTGAGATGTAATGACTGACCATGTGCATGTTCATAACATCAGTAACACTCAAATTAAAAAGATTTGGTAGGTCTCCGAAATGGTTTAAGCAAGTGTGCATTCATTGCTTTGCACTGCTCCAGTTGGAGAGAGAGCACACGGTCAGGTCCTGCTTCTTCAAGGAAGGAACAGGAACTCATGAAACATTCAGAACTAGATCCCTGATGTTGTCTAACAGAGCACTAAATATTCAGAAGAATCACAGAATTCACTAAATCACAGATCTTTGAGAAGTTGTGTATCTAATTCCCATTGATTTTAAGATCCAGGCCACTTCCTGCCTTCAGATCTGCCAACTCAGACTTGAATTCTTTTTCTAGGGAACAGACATCTGATAATTTTCAGTGTGTCTTTGTAAATCGTTTTCTTGACACTAACAGGTGATGTCTTGTGACACAGCAATTTTTAAGTACGTATGGCAAAAAAACCTAACTGACATTTCAGTAAATCTGTAACATGACCATTTGCAAAATCAAACTCTAGGCATATTTCAGTATTATTTATAAAGGGCTGCATTTTATTTCAAAACAGTGTTTGATTATTTTATAAATCACTATCCCGTTTCAGCGTTTGTTTCTCTTATAATTTGCTTTTAACCTAGCACTGTTCTGGAAAAAAAAGAAAACACAAACTTGAAGCCTCCCCTAAATCTGTGGCTCTTTTGATAACATCGTACACCAGAGAATTTGTTGGGGGGGAGGGAAATCTCATTCTCAGGAAAAGACTTGAATGATTTGTGATTCTGTTCTGTTTCAGTGTTGTGACAACTCCATTCACATAAGACAGTATTGTGCTATGAGTATGTAGTCCATTCAGTTTCATGGGAGACTAAAATGATGTTTGTATTTCTCTCATTAAACTGCTTTGAGAGAAACTGCCTCACTACTATGATGTGCACATTTACTTAGAGAAAAGATGCACAGGAATGAGATGTCATTAAGCAGTTAGAACAGTACTTTTTTAAATTATTATAAGGCCTTAGGCATCAGTGCATCTGGATTATAAACATTTTCTCAAAAATGCTGTCAGTTTACTGTAATTTATGTTCTTATATTTATGTATATTTGTTAAAACTGTAAAAAAAAAGAAAAAACACTTTAAAATACATGTTTAATATGTATGTGGCTCAAAACTATTTGTGGTTAGCTGATTCCTACTGTTTGCATGTATATCACCAGGATATGTAACTCTTATAATTCAAGTGTATACATATTATGTATATAGGATATAAATAATATTAAAAAGGGGGGGAAAGAGGGTTTGCACATTCTGCCTGTTAGACACTTCCTACAGATACCACTGTAGGAACATCTTGAATAACAATATGAAACTGTGTATAATATACAGTGATTCAAGAAACCAGGAGGTTGGAATTAACTGACACACATATGGTGAATAACTTCAAAAGAAGTTTTATCATGGGAGGCTTTTTATTTCTAAAATCTGTTCTATGATTTAACTGAAGATTTGCAACACCATAAAGACACACGCATCAACCTAATCAAAGTGAGCTTAAATCCGTGACAGGAATTCTTTGAGTAATTTAAAATATATCTGAATGTATTATGAAATTTGCATTTGTCAACAGGTTAAAGATTTGTGCAATGTCTAAAAGTAGAATGTGAATAATGCAGTTGAAAATTTCATTGCTCGCAGTATAAGGTTTTACTTAATACAGGAAAAGTAAAGCTAGAGATGCTTTTCCTTTTTAAGCCTGCAAATTTTCTAATTACAGTGGATCTTTGGTTGGGATCATGTTTAAAAAAAAAAGAAAAAGAAAAAAAAAAGAAAGCTTTCCATAAAGGCCAGTATTTATCACTGACCTTTCCAGAACACACTGGTGCTTTCATCAGGGGTATTATTATTGTTGCTACGACTGAATTGCCAAACTCTCATCTTAGGTTTTGGAGCAGAATTTCATCTTCTAACAGTCATAATAGCTACTGATTTTTTTTTTTAATGTTAGTATGACTGTTAGTTTTTATTATTTGGCTGTTTAAAGCCAAATTCAGCTATTTAATTCTGATTTATTGGGCACTGTTGAAAATTGTACAGTGTATTGTGTGCTTACTTGTCCACTTCTATGGAGCATAGCTTCCATATTTTTTCAAATGCTGTGCTGTAAAATATTGTCATTGCTACTTATGTGGTACAGTGTAGTTTTTTCCTTTCATTTAAATAAAAGCATGGCACCAAAATAACATTTTTTTGTTTTCTTACTTACCTCTAAATAGAAACTAAAATTATTAAATGTTGACATTAAAGTTTAAATCTTGTTTCTTCTCATATTTCAGCAATGTGGAAATTGTAGGAAATATTATGCATCATTACAATTTCTTCTTTGGTTTACCATCTTTGGCCATACTTCCATAGATAATCTAGAGTTCTGATGTTATCAGAAGAAGGCTATTGAATAATTGAATAGGCTTCATATTTCATTTGTGAGGACAACAAGGTGTTACCCTGTTCTCTTCAGAAGTGAATTTCACAATTTTAAGTCATTTATAAACTTTGGGGCTCTGGTTAGCTTCCATTTTTTCCAAGGCCACACAAACTTACTGGTCAGGTTAAAAGGTTTGCTTCAGACTGAAAGGTTGTCAAGGTGAAGTCTTTGTCAAGGTACTGTATAAAGCATGTGTGTGACTTCTAGTAAAACAGTTTGTACTTGCTTGTGATGCTATCTTGAACAGAACACTATCCAAAAAATAAGGGGCCTTTTCCAGATTTGTAAATTAGTAATTTTTCCAGTCCAAATCATGCCTTGTTTGGAGCTTTGTGTTGTTCTGCTGGGTTGCAGAGTAAGAGCAAGGACTTGCTGAAAGTGGCCATGACATCCCTGCACTGTCAACAGGCAGACTGAGCTGCTGGGCTAACTTACACAGGTAAAGAATCTCAGAATTGCAGAGCTGGGTGAAGAAGGGCAACTTCAAGAATACCAGCAATCTGACAGTAGTGCTTTTAATGCTGAATTGAAAGCTACTGTGGAAGAAAATTAATAGCTTTCCCTCCTCCCCCTGAAAACTGGCTCTTTTTCAGGCAGCTCAGTCAGTTCCCTGTACAGCATCACAACAAGGCTGACACAAGCAAGGAATTATATTGGAACACAAGCACACAGTTGCACCCAGTAAAGCTATTTTTCCAGTAGTGAGCCCAGCTCAAAATTTTCATCTAAAACCAGCCTTTGTACAGATCTGCTTTAAACAGACTTTGTTTTTTTTCTATCTTTGGCAAATAACACTGTCCCTGAGAAACTTCAGCTCATGCTCCGGTTAATTTGACATAATATGACTTTGCTGTGTGCCTGAATTTGTACAGAATTTCTGATTCAAAATTTGTGCTGCTGTGGGATCCAGTGTAGAGAGTTATGCTTGGAACAGAAGGTTTTGGATTGATTGCCATACAAATATGATGCAAAAAATAGCTTTGTTTCTCCAATCCAGCTGTACTGATCAGATCGATGTCACATGTCTTTTTTTCCAACAATTTATTAAAAAAGACACAGGGCTTAACTTTAACTATTTAAATCTCTTCAAATAGCAAATTAGCATTTCTTTTCTGCCTTGCTACTAATTTAATGAGCTGGATAAGCAGCTTGAAGAATTGTGGCTATAAAGATTTATCTTGACAGTCATGGCCCTTTACAGCTGCTTTTACATTTTCTGGTTAAATAAATGAAAGACAAAAGGAAAAAAATCCTTTAAAAACTCTCTTATTCCAGGTGTAGATGGCAGGGGGAAACTACATATTTAACAAGTACATCTTTGTATATTTATAAGAATTTTATTTTTAAAAGCAATCTGTTCCATTTAGGTAAAAATATATTTGATGTGTGTTTGTATATGCATATGTACAAATGCACATTTACCTTCAGACTTACTTGCTTACATACAGAATAAAGAATACATGTTTTATTTAGACAACTACAGCAAGGAGTCAGACATGGTAGGGAAGTTACTCCAGCTTATTTCCTTCTACCCAGAAAGAAAAGCAGCTCTTACACTTGAAACCACTGCTGTAAGACGCAAGGAAATAATCTACAAATGCACATTTCAGTACAAAGTCTTTGGGAGAGGGAGTCCTTTAACCAAATATCTGAATTCAAGGATAACGCTGATGGAAGCTAGACAGAACTGCCACTGATCAGAAGAGCTATTCACCATCAGGATTCAAGAAAGGGCAGAAAACAATACAAATAAGGTAAGCATTCACTGAAAAAAGTTACTTAAAACTCTCTTCAGACTCCTATTCAACTTGATGTGTAAAATGCTTAGGGGTAAATAAGCATTTCATATCCACTGACAAATTTGTTTAAGCAAGATACTAAAAGATTTTTTTTCACATATGTTTAAGTTTGCAGATAATGGTATGTGAACTTCATGGGGACATGCTAAGTAATATCTATATGTACTTCTATGTCACAGTTCATGAAGCTTTGCAGAAAGACTAAAAGCTAATATAGAGCTTTCCAACACAGCAGCTCTGTCTTATTATTTCTTCATCATCACTGATCTAAATGTCTGCAGTATAAGACCTGGCAAGGCCCCACATGCCTGCAATTATTTAAATTACTTGAAGCCAGATTATACTTTGGCTCAGTATTTTTCTTGTTTAAGCTACCTGAAACCGGAGCTATGGTGCTGACATAAAGAATTCTATAGATTATGCAAGAATTCTGCTGAATTGTCACCTCAAAGTTTTGGAAATCCTTTCTTGAAATGAGTAAAAACTGTTTCAGAATAAGAGTTTTGAACAGATTTTTTTTGTGTTTTTACAAGAACATGTAAATATAAAATGTAAGGAGTTGAATGGCTCTGTTACAAGTACAGAAAATCGAGATTGGCCCATTTTTAGGGCCAACACAGAATCACAGAATCAGCTGAATTGGAGGGGACTCACAAGGATCACTTGTCTGCATCCTACACAGGTCTGTCCCCAAGGATCACAGGCTGTGCCTGAGGGCATTGTCCAAACTCCAAACACTTGCTGAGCTCTGTCAGGCTGCTGCTGTGAGCACTGCCCTGGGGAGCCTGTTCAGTGCCCAGCCACCCTCTGGGTTAAAAACCTTTTCCTGATACATAACCTAAACCTCCCCTGATGCAAATTCAGGCCATTCCCTCGGGTCCTGCCGCTGTCACCCCAGAGAAGTGCCTGTCCCTCCTGTTCCCTGACTGGGAAGCTGTAATTGCAGTGAGGTCTCCCCTCAGCCTTCTCTCCTCCAGGCTGAACAGCCCAAGTGCCCTCAGCCGCTCCTCATGGCTTCCCCTCAGGGCCCTTCCCCATCCTCGTGGCCTCCTTTGGATGCTCTCTGATGGCTCAATGTCTGTTTCACGTTGTGGCACCCAGAGCTGCCCCCAGCACTCGAGGTGAGGCTGTCCCAGCCCAGAGCAGAGCAGGACAATCCCCTCCCTTCCTGGCTGCCTGTGCTGTCCCTGGTGTCCCCAGGACAGGGATGTCCCTCCTGGCTGCCAGGGCACTGCTGGCTTGTGTCCAACTTGCCATTGACCAGGACTCCCAGGGCTCTTTCCACAGTGCTGCTCTCCAGCATCTTGTTTCTCACCTGCAGCATTTGTAAAGCAGTCACACAATTACTGCTTTCTTTCCTGAAGTGCTCCAAGCACAGACTGCAGCGCCCTGTTTTGTCACTAGGCAATGCAGATCTCCTCCTCCACGAATCCTGATTTTCAAGCTCTCTAACACCCACACCCAAAAGCTTTGCTGTTAGTGGGAGTTACCTTCTCTGCAGTAATGAGTAGGGAGTTCAAAGCAAGCTGAGACCATCCCAAACACGTTTCCGTGCTTAAGTAAAGACTTGCAAACAACCAGAGAACAAGACCTTCCATCAGCTCTCTTCCCATAGAATCCTACTATATGTATCTTCACCAAAACTTCATAGTAGTATGAATGCCCGCCAAAGCAGGGCCACCAGCTACTGCTATCTATTCTTCCATATTTCTTCCTGATAGTTCTTGACATCTCTTTCCAGAGTATAGGAATTTGCTGCTTACCTGTGAAAGATCTAACATTCTGAGCAGGAAACAGAATAATTTTAATTAATAATTTTCCTTTCAGGTCTGTAAGTGGGAAGAAGCTTTATCTTTCTAGCCATCCAGAGACAGTCTCACAGATTTGTCTCAGGACCTCCACTGAAAACAAAGCAACTTCACAAAAGATTAGTAAACTACTGTAAAACCACTCTAAAATCAAGATTAAATTTAAAAGCCTATGTGTGTTTACCTAGAATTTTGTAGGTTAAACAAAGTTTTAAATGGACTTTTTGTATCTATGCTCAGTAAAGTTATACATACCTCTCAGTTTAGACAACTAAAGTAATCTTATCATTCCACACTCCCCCTGGTTTATCATCTCTGCTGTATCATATGTATTGGAAAACAGTTTCATTTCTATAATTATTAGAATTTTCTCTTAAGCAGTACCTCCAAAGGCAACTAAGCAACAAATAGTTTGGAGGTAAATAGAAGTATTCAATGTTTTACCAGCAAATCCATATTCCTGGGAAGTGAAGCTGGGACTTGAACAAAAGGAACCATCAAGTTCCACGTGCACACGTGGAACAGTCCGCACGTGCCTGGCAGAGTCACTGCTGTGCAACCAGGCACACTCCTCTCTGGACAGCCTTTGGGACATTTGTATTCCTCTTCAGAAAGAAGAGACAAAAAATAACACGGTTCCCCCCTGCCCTTCAGCAGATCCTCAGCAAAACAGTTAGTACATAGACTTGACCTCGCTGATATTTTGTGAATGTGACAGAGAATCCTGTCCAGCTTCAGTCAACAAATCCCTGACAACCTTCCATGGATCTCTGATGCATGGTACACATGCCTAATTTTAAAAAAGCCAATAAATTAAAAAATCATGCATCAGATTGTCAGAAAATTGCCACCATCTCCATTTTGGCAGGGCCTGCCAGTGCACTGCAGTGTATTCACAAGCACTCTGTCCAAGTGCTGTATTTGCATTTTAACATCTCACCACTACATATAAACACAGAGCAAGTCACCATAATGACTCTGAGGTGCCATAATCTTTTGACAATTACAAAAATGTAAGTCAATTGTGAAGTCAAATTATACGTGAATACATCTTCATAAAACACAGGTATCCCACATATATACATAAGATTTCTGTAAAGAATGCGTGCTTCGCTCAACACCTCGAGAAGCAGATGACAGCATAAGCACACTAAAACGATCCCTGGCTGACGGGAAACGCTGCAGCACCTCATGCAGTACTCAGAGGTGCTGCCAACGAGCCTTAAGCCCGCACCGCAAGAGCAGAAACCCGGTGGCAGACGGGCAGTGCCGCTCTGCCCTGCCCGTGTGCTGTGAGCGCTGGGCGCCTCAGGAATGTCGGAGGGCAGGTGACGGCTTGGAAGGCCCTGGGAACACGGCCTGGGCCGCTTTGAGCAGTAGCGTCTCCTGCAAAATAACATCAGGGACCTGGGCTGGTGAGTTTTGTTTCACAGGGAAAAGGGCCGGGTTTTGTGTTCAGGGGCCTGCGGCCCTGAGTGGGCGGCCGCCTCCTGAAATTCCGCACGGCGCAGGATGTGTGCCAGACCCAACGTGCCACCACTTCCAACTCGAGCTGCCTCGACAGTCCCAAATGCCTCCTGCAAAGCTGACATCAGGAACCTGGGCTGGCGCTCCCTTGGGCAGGAGCACCGCGGGGCAGTCGGGCTGCAGTCGGCGTGGGGGACTCCGCCCTTGCCGGGCTGCAG
>NW_005054357.1:1054584-1077623 GCF_000277835.1 Geospiza fortis | reverse complement strand
CAGCGCTCTGTGCCCGGGGCCGCCCCGCGGGATCTGCGCCGGGGCCGTGCGGCCCTGCCCGCCGCTGGTGCTGAGCTCACGCTCCCGAAATGCTGCTGCGGGCTCGGCGCGGCGCAGTTGACCGGGGTGGTTGCTGTAAACCCGGCGGAGCCGGCTTTCCTACGGATCCGCGCGTGGAGAGCGAGAAAATGTTCGAACAACGCGGGATATTACAGTCAAAACGCTTTAATATATAGTCTTTGGAAGTTGTTTGGCGTTTCTTATTTTTCTGCCTTATATTTTCCCTGTGATGTGAAGCATTGCATAATTTAATGTCACCTTTTTGTCATTCGGGGTGCGGAATGCGCTGGGCAAGGCGTGTGCGTGCTGTAACAGGGGCTGGTGAAGGCTGAGGGCTCTGCGGTCACCTCCCAAGCGTGGTGAGACAGGAATTACCGGGTGGCTCGAGAGCAACAGCTGATCTAAGCTGGGGAACAAAATGGATTACTGGATGGCAAGCCAGTGAAAAATCTGTGTGAGGCAGGAAAGGCTGGGGTGTGAGAGGACACCGATTTGCTGTGTATTGGAGTAAAAAAGGTCTCAGAGTTCAGCTGTGCGAAGTTTAGTGAATGTTTTCAGTTCAGGCCTTACTTGGTATGCTCACTACATTTCATTTGAGATAATGAATTGTGTGATTTAGGGTGAAATGGATGTCAGCAAGCTCTGCTGTTGGAATCAGTCGTGATAAAAAAACTGGGCCTATAGTCCTATGTATAGTCTCCTTTTTTTTTTTTATTTTGTGAATTATTCTGATATAGAATAACTGGAAGATGACTGGGGGCTCTTCAGAAATGGAGCCCCCATTCCTGTGGGCTCTGTTTAGCCAGAAGTCTGGAGTGGCCTCTGGAAGGGCAGCAGAGTCAAATGTGACTGTGGGGTGGATTGAAAGGTGAAATAGCTTAATGCAAAATAGCCAGCTTTTAAAATATGTATGACTTGTTCACACTGAGGTTTTCTGTGACAGCTCACCAGGATGCTGGGTCCGCATCGCAGCTGTCAGTGAACCAAGGCTCCTAATTTGGCATTGAGCGTCCCTTTAAATGTGTCACTGCTCTCACAGCATGGCACTTAAGATTTGAACTATAATATTTTTTTCTTGTCTTTCAGAAGAGTTAGAGACTTTATATTCCTTGTCTGGTTTTCCAAATGTATATTCTATGCTATTGGCAAGTGATTTGTTTCAGTTGATAAATAACATATAAATAATGCTTACTATAGAATTTCACTATTTTTTTCAATATTTAACTTTACTTTTAATTCTTATCATATGAATGCATATGCATTTTAAACTTCTTCTAAGAAAACACTAGACAGTCTCTCTCTTTAAGCTACCTATCTTTAGATGCTTCTAGTTTATAAACATTTTCCTGAAATAGTATATTTATATGCATAAATGGCTATCAATATGTTTAATGTCTTAAGAGTTATTTTCTTATGCTTTTAACACCACAAGAGGGTTCTTGCTGTTGACATGTTCTTAGAGCATGAGCAAGAACAGAACAAGGGTGAAGCCTCTAGCTGGGAGATTTAGCATTAGGTATTATGTTCCAAAGAGCTTGTTTAAACAACATCTTGTTCACTAAAGTTAAAGGGAAAGATATGTCTGTTTTGTGGCAAGAAGTTTTTTTGTTTTCTTGATGTAGAAAAATAAATACAGGAATAGCAGAAGATAAGAGGGAGTGGACAGGAGAAGGAAGATGTGGAGAAGTGCCATTCTGAAAAGACTGGGCAAGATTAAAAGGTTGTATAGAAATGTGTTAATACAAGGCACCTGAAATATTAAGGTCTAATTCTCATTTGCTTTCATTTATACCTCAAGCTAATGCTATGCTTCAATCATTCTTGAGTATTAGAGCTTGAGCTGATCAGATTGTGACGTTGTGTGCCATATGTGCCTGCAGAAAGCAATACAGGATGATGGACCAAAGATGCAGCTTGAGCTCTAATCTTGAGTTTCCCTGCTGTTCTTTGGTTTTCAATTGTTATTATTTTTATTTATATGCATACTGACATACCACTGAATGTGAGAGAACCTCATAGATTTTATAGAGAGTGATGTGTAAGCCTGTGTATATTTATAATTTCATGATAAAATGCTGCTTATTATTTTGACAGCATAATGCTTATCAGAGAAGTCTGAGCTCATCAGACTAAAAACCATCAACTGTGTGAAGATCTTCTCTAGTAGATTTACTGTTCTTTTGTAGCTATTTGTGTTGCAGTGATAGGCAATGCACACTGAATATTATCATAATACTGTTAATGGATGAGCTCATCAGTGTACTTCAGCTCTTTTTCTGAAGTTCAGTATCCAGACTAAGTCTGGATGTTGTAATCCACTTTACTGTACCCCAAAAGTGCTGTTACTAGCCCTACATCAAATATGGAGGGTGCAACCATTCTTTACCCTGATTTATGAAAATGAAGTAAGTGAAGTTAAGTGTTCAAATTGTCAGAGGTTTTATGTTCAGGACAAACCTCTCATTTTAAAAGAACTACAATAGAAAATGGAAGACAGCTCACAGGTGCTGGATTTTACATAATGTAGATGCACTCCGAATCAAAGTACTGAATAATACGCTCATTTTGTCATCAGTATAATATATAAATAATTAAGACAATCTTTGAAACTGTGTAGGGTGGCTTCCTGTTTACACTTGTGTCTAGCAGAGCCTGTTGAAAAGAAAGCTGGAATTGGTGTTCCTTTCTTCAAAGGAATTCTTAGTCTGATTTTTTTTTTTCTGATGGGGAATCTCAGTATAGCTTTGCCTAAGCCTTAATTTGTCTTTTGACAAGAAGGTTAATTAGTTTATATAAAAACTCTCAGTGTCATGAAGCATAATAAAAGAGAAGTGTAAATGCTTTAGATGAGGTTGTGAATTAAGATGTTAACACTAAACTGCTGGTTAAATTTGTATTGATTTTTCCCCCCCTTCAGTGTCTAAGGGTAGGCTTGAATTTTTTTCTCTGGGACCAAAAATCCATATCCAGTTGCCAAAAGGGGACGTTTAAACAGGGGTAAAACATAAGGAAAAAGCATCTTTCTACAAGTTCTGGATTTTGATTTGTGTGTATGTGTATCTTTCAGCAGAACTTTTTGCAATCCAGTTTAATTTTTTCTTTTACCTTTACTAGCTGGGAGTGTGCTTATGGTCTCTGGGTGTGTCTTTCATGAAACCCATTGAAATACGTGGTGATTGGAGTCTTCTGTGACTAAAATGAGAATTAGACCTAGCCATTTTAAGAAGTTAGGCCATTTCATCTGGCACAACTAGGTCTCTGTTGTTCCAAAATAAACTGTGCTGCTATAATCAAATGCTTTGCTAGTCAAATGTTCTGGCAAAAACTTAGGTGGAAAAAAATTGCCATACAGTTGTGAGGAAGATGGAAAATTTGGGGGTTAGACAGTAGTGTAATAAACCATGTTATTAAAGTCTAGGGTTTTGTATCCCTTCAAGTTCACTAGCATTGGTTTACAGTGATCAATGAGGAGTTTCATGGAATAATTGTCTCTTCCTTTCCTCTCTGGTAAATAACTAATTTCTTGTTAATACTCTGAGTGTTTGTGTTATTTGGCTTATTCAGACTTACTCAGATTCTGTGCATCTTTCCCTAGTAGGAGGTAGATAGTTTGTTAACATCAGTTTTCCAGGCACGAGATACATGAAGGCTGCATAATTTTTCAAGTTTCAAGATGGGTTGCCCACAGCTGGCTGTCTTTCAGTTGCTGGATCTGCATAAGTGGATGATTTCATGAGGGAATTAAGAACAATTTTTATGTCCCCTTTGCATTATAAGGGAGAGACACTGGGAACTATAGCCTGTTGCTGTGGTTGTCTTGTTCTGTGTGGTCATCTCCTCCCACCTGTATTCATTTTCACTGAGCTCCACTGTCTCTCCTCCTTCCTGGGGCTGTTGCCTCCTGCTGAGGGTTCCTCACTGGTACTGGTTTCTTCTCTGGTCTTAAACTGATGATGGGAGTGCCCTGAAGTCAGGTTCGGCCTTTGCTGCTGCCAGAGGGCAAAGCTGTGCTGGTTCCTTGTGCCAGCACGAGTGCCCGTGTGCCGTGGGGTGGGGCAGTGCCCGTGTGCCGTGGGGTGGGGCAGTGCCCGAGCTGCTCCGGGCTCAGCACACAGCCCATCTGGGGTGCTGGGAGTGCCTGCATGAGTGCAGAGGTGAGGAGAGGCACTGCCCCTTTTTGCAGTAGTAACATGGGATTAAACTGACATTTTCCTGTTGTTAAATTCTATTCTTGTAGTTACAGGAGTGCTGCTAGGAGTGGGGGGGATTTGGTTTGGGTTTTTTAGGGCTCCTGATATTGACTGTGTTAGTGGGTTTCTCCCCTCATCCTCAGTTCTTTCTCAGCAGATCAGTTTAGGAGTTACTTGTAAAGTCTCTGTACCATTTGAAAAATAAAGTTCAACAGCTTCTATTTTGTCATACTTAATGGAATCAGGCAAGACTTGGCCAAAAGAAGAACTTAATTAAGTTTCCTAAGAGGAGTACCTGCTGCTGTTCTCATCTCCTTGGAGGAATTGTGTTGCAAAGGCGCTTGGACCTTGTATCTGTGGGTCTTTAAACAAGCAGCCTGCTGCCTCCAGCTACCCCTGCCCACTTTCTCTGGCTGGCTGGACAGCTCATTAGAACCCTGAGCCAGCTACATGAGCTGGTGGAAAAGCTCTTGCAGTGGCAGAAGTGAGGAGGGCTGAGGAAGGGCCAGGAGCACGCAGCTGGAGGCAAGAGAGTGCCTGGAGTGTGGCAGCCAGCAGGCCCTGTCCTAGGTCACCTTGGGCTGGCAGCTTTAGATCGTTCGTGAGGGGAATAGACAGAAGTAGTCATCCTTAAGAAGGAAGAATAGAAACCCCTGGCCTAGCTGTCATATGCTACTTCAAAGTTAAGGGAGGGAGAGATAGCATTTTTAGTGTGCTGTGCTTTTTATATATGTTAGAATTATTTAAGTTCATATGTGAGAGCTCTAGATGATGACATGGTAAGTGACTCTTATGCTTTTTGAACTTCAGTGTTTGCATTTCAGAGAGGAAAATTTTACATATTGCAGACTTAGTAAGCACAATATTTTCACACTGCTAGAGGATTGATTTCTTGGTAGATTTGTTTATCTGGGCCCCTATTTATGCATAGGACAGAAATGGAAAAGTTGCAGGTGCATTGGTAGATCTTAATTATGGCTTAACGGTCAACCTCAAAATCAATTACTTTGTCTTGTTTAATTTTTGTAATGCCACTATGTTCTGTCCTATAAATCTGCATTTTTATTTTTGTTGGTAGCCAACATTTGCTAACCAAGCAGCAGATAAGATATTGATCGCAGCTAAAATTCTTTCTTTCCTTTTAGGCTGCCATCATGACGGCTGAAGAAACAGTGAATGTTAAAGAAGCTGAAATAATTAAGCTAATACTAGATTTTCTGAACTCAAGGAAGCTTCACATCAGCATGCTGGCACTTGAGAAGGAAAGTGGGGTCATTAATGGCTTATTTTCAGATGACATGCTCTTTCTAAGGTAGGACTTCTGTTTCTGGTGCTTAAATACCACATTTATGAAAATCAGGAGTTGGACTGTGATTCAGTCACCAGCCCTGTGCCACTAAACAAGAGATCTTAGCTTGTGCCCTCATCTTATCCTGCTTTTTCATGGTCCCATTCTGTGGCCCAGCCCTGCAGTGTGTTCCAGCTCTAGAGTCACTGACAGTCACTGACCAGGCAGCAGTAGCATGCATTGACATTGATTTTTTTTTTTTTTTTTTTTTTTGTTTGCTTGTTTATTTTAACTTTGTTATTTTTCTGGTACACCGTTGAATTCAAGTGGGAAGGACCCTTAACAAGTGCCAGTGCAGACTAAGTTGGGGGAAATCTATAGGCATGAATAAGATGGGAAAGCAAGGGCTGTTGGCATCTCTGATGTGCTATTATCTGCTTACCCATCACATGGCCCTGAAGGTGTGATTTATTGACTTCTAGAAGGTTTTGACTTCTAGTGCTAAGATTAAGGATGAGTGGTTTCCAGAGCTTTTCCCTAAAAATATTATGTGCATTTCAAAATAACACTTAGATTTATCTTAAATTTAACAACACAAAAGGAGTATCTATTGTCAACAAGGCATGAGGGCTGGTGCAATTTACCATTGAGGATATTGCCCTCAATATTATTAAAAACAATTAATATACATCTACACTAGTTTTTTAGCATTGATGTTTTCTGTCCATGCCAAAGGTACTTAATAATATTGAAGCATGAGAAAGTAACTTATCCAGCTGATCTTGAAACATTTAAAAATATATTTTGTCACTGAACAAACCTCACCTGTCTTCCCTTTTCATTAAAATTATATATATTGGACTAAAATGAAATGAAAGAAGAATTGCAGAAAGATTCAAATTATTAATCCAACTGTTTGTTTGTTTGTTTAATTGTTAGCTTAGTTGAAGAAACTCATCTTTCCCTTGTAGGCCTGGGCCTTTTATAGAGAGCTCTGTGTGATAGGAGGGCATGAAGAAATTGAGCCGCTCTACCTGTGCAGTCCAGCCCACTGATCCTGGAGTTGGAGCTCTTGTGCTGGCACCCTTCCTGCCAGGCTCTTCCTTTTACACGCTTAATATGGGAGCTCTTTGTTTTCCCATCCACTTCATAAAATAGCCCCAGCAGTATTTATACAATTAAAATGAACTCCTTTTTAAGTTCTTTTTCATTAATTTGGATGTATTCATTGAAGTGATGCCTTTATTCAAATTCTTCAAGGAAGGCTTTTTGTTGTTTTTTTTAAAAAGAATAACAGGTAAAGCAGGAGACACAGGACCATTTTGTCATTTTCTATGTGCCTTTAAAAGTACTTAAAATTTGTCCTTCTAGTATGCAGTTATTTTTTCAAAATGTTGAGAACAGACTTGGATTTTGCTCTTACTGTTAGTGTTATTAAAAATTTATTTTGGTACCTGTGCAAAACATTGACTTTTCAAAGCAGATTGATGACCTGCTGTGTATTTAAATTATTGTTTTGTATTTAAATGAGCATCTTACTTAGAAAAGGGATGTTTTTGTCCAGTGACATTCAAGGAATGATCCTTTCTTTTACTAGGCAATTGATTCTTGATGGCCAGTGGGATGAGGTCCTTCAGTTTATTCAGCCTCTTGAATGTATGGAAAAATTCGACAAGAAAAGGTAAAATAGAATGTATGTCAGAGTTCAGTTTTTTTGAGTTTTGGAAAACACATGGATTTCTAAGTATTGTCTATGAAAATGATGGTTATGAGTTATTCACTTCAGTTTTTCGTGTTTTTTTCTAGCCTGTGTGCTGTGCCTGTGGTTTTAAACTTGTACTTAAAATATGTGCACACATTCTGTAATGAGTTGTCATGTGCCATACACTTTAGGAATATGATGCATGTTGTACAACCTTTTAATAGATGCCCTGTCATACTTCTATTCAAGAAATAATATGGTTGCTATGCTTGTTTTTTTTTTCTAATTAGCTTTCTGATATTTGTAATAGAGTATTTCTGAAAGCACTTATGGAAAAATATTTCCTTTTAAAAAAAAGATACGTTGTGGTTACCAATTTTTTTAAATTCATATCAGAGTTCCTTGTCATGACAATAGCTATGCCTAACTCAGAAATTCAATGTAAAATAGCCTATTTGTCTCTAGAATACTGTTTAACTACTCTGGAGCAAGATGTATGTAGTATTTCTCTTCTCACCTGCAGGTTTCGTTACATTATTATGAAGCAGAAATTCTTGGAAGCCTTATGTGTGAACAATGCAATGTCAGCAGAAGATGAGCCTCAACATGTAAGAATTGCCTCTGGTTTGGGGATTTTTTTGTAGTCAGAAAATCTCTTGAGATTAGTCTGATTAAAGGCAGGGCAGAAGCTCCAAGCATTAGATACACAAATTTTAGCTATTACCAAATGGTTTCATAAACACTGGATAAAGTAATCAGTATTCTTTGGAAGTATGTGCGGCTCCCTGATGTCAAATACAGTTGTACATCAAAGGGTTGCTTGAAACTTTGCAGATAGACCAGTGACCATATGCTGTGTCTGTGGTCCTGACCCTCACATTTACTTTAGCCCAGTGTGCTAAAGTACAGGGCTCTTCTTTTTAATGCTTTTTTTCTCCCCCAGAAATATTCTGAAGCAGGTCTCAGAATCACAGCAATTTATTGTGGTAATTTGAGTCAGATGAAAGTTTGAATTAATTATATACTTAATTTTGGTTTGTTTTGGAGAGAAAGGTCAGAATTGTTTTTTTGAGGGAGCAGATGTGTTCACAAAGGACTCCTTATGTTAAATTGCAAACAGCAGGAGTTGTGGACTTAAGGGTTTTATATGGGAAGAGGCATAAATTCAAACTGGCAAAGAAGGTGTGCAGATTGGGAAATTAGTTACAGTTTTTCATTTATGCTGACAGCACAGTAATACCAAATTTCTAAGACAAAAATGTTATGAAATTAAAAATGAAGAATGACAGTAGTTTTAAGACAAGTGATTTTGTTTTCCAGACGGAATTGATTTTAATTCTCTGTCCCATTACACTTACAATGTACTTCAGGGTTTTTCCTTGACAGAGTAGAGAAAGTTAGAAGTGAGTCTATTTTTCTGGCTGTAAATGGGAGGAGTACTAGTCCTTTGATCTCTTGATCCATATACTGTTACTGGGATGGCAGTGGAGGGGAAAAATGTTCCTTTTTTTGTTGTTACCAAATGTTGCCAAATGTGTTGGTGTGGTGTGGATCAAAGTATTGCAGTGTCTAGGTAATGTGGGTAAGTGGGGATTTTTACTGGTTTTTAAATTTGTGTAACTAAAAATGTCTGATTTTGTGTATTTAACATGGTTCTTGGCTCTTAGCTATCAACAGGCTTTTTGTAATAAAGCCCTCTATTCATTTGGAGGTCTTATCTTCTGAGAGCTCTTTGAACTTTTTTAACATTTTTGATAGAAGAAGAGAAAATCTCAGTATAAAAGCTGCTAATCACTGGAAACTAGAGCAACCTACAAGGCTTTTATTAAAAGCTACTGGCATAGGTTATAGAAATAAAGGGGAAAATAAGTCAGCTGGCTTTGAGAATGGAAGTAACCTTTTGTGCTACAATAGAATTGGAGCTGCTCAGTCACAGATTTGAAATTTTAAGCCCATCAAATCTGCAGTGACATGAAAACATTCCGTGAATCTTTAAAAAATGGGACTGGATGGGGGATTCTAGGAAGTCAAAGCATCTAGGAATTTGTCTCTGTTGCAACTACACTTGGATCAGCAATTTCAGACTATATGCTTTTTTAAACTAACATATAAGCAGTAATAGTAATAAATGAATGATAGCAGATGAATTCTGTTGCTGCCTGTTCAAGTATTTTTTTCTTGTGGAAGCACACGTGCTGCAGATTGCTGTGTTTGTGTTGTTTCTCCGTAGCTGGAATTCACCATGCGAGAGGCCGTGCAGTGCCTGCACGCGCTGGAGGAGTATTGTCCCTCTAAGGAAGACTACAGCAAACTGTGCTTGCTGCTGACGCTGCCCCGCCTCACCAACCACGCCGAGTTCAAGGACTGGAATCCCAGCACGGCTCGGGTGCACTGCTTTGAAGAAGCCTGTGTCATGGTGGCAGAGTTCATCCCAGCAGACAGGAAACTGAGCGAGGCCGGCTTCAAAGCAAGCAACAATCGCTTGTTTCAGCTTGTGATGAAGGGATTGCTTTACGAATGTTGTGTGGAATTCTGTCAGAGTAAAGCTACAGGAGAAGAAATCACAGAAAGTGAAGTATTGCTGGGCATTGATCTCTTGTGTGGTAATGGCTGTGATGACTTGGACCTCAGCTTATTATCGTGGCTGCAGAATCTGCCAGCTACCGTGTTTTCTTGTGCTTTTGAACAAAAGATGCTTAATATTCACGTTGATAAACTCCTCAAGCCCACAAAAGCTGCCTATGCTGACCTTCTGACACCTCTTATCAGCAAACTTTCTCCTTATCCCTCATCGCCAATGCGCCGGCCTCAGTCAGCGGACGCTTACATGACCCGCTCCTTAAACCCTGCCTTGGATGGGCTTTCGTGTGGACTGACAAACCACGACAAGAGGGTCACAGACCTCGGGACCAAAACTTCTCCCATGTCACACTCCTTTGCTAACTTCCATTACCCTGGAGTACAGAATCTCAGCAGGAGTCTCATGCTTGAGAATACTGAATGTCACAGCATTTTTGAAGAGTCCCCAGAGCGGTAAGTGCAGCTAGAGCTCTGTTTGTACCTTAGCTTATGTTGCACTGTTACTGTGTTCTTACCTGCACTGTAACTCTGAGCATAATTGTAACACTGAAACATAATTTGGTTGTTTAAATTCTATTGAAATTAAACTCTGTATAGAGGGTGTTTTCTTCCTTATGCTTTTATGTTCTAAGTAGATTTTCATATTTTGGTTTGAGCCTTATGTATTCCATTTGGGCCTTTTTAAAGTTTCCTAGCACAGAGCACAAATATGCTCTGAGTATGTAATAAGGTCTAGCTAGGGTTTGTGTTCAGTATTACTGTGTTCTTCCATTCCAGATAAGTCAATGGACACAGTGAAATAGCTCTAACTCCCATTTTCTTTCTCCATTGCGTTCTGTCCTCAAGTCTTGGTAAATAATTTTGGTCCTGACACTGTAAATTAGTTTCTTAAATATACTTGAGCAATTTCCATATCCCAGTGAAGTTGGTGGAAATGACAATATACCATTGTTGTAGCATTCCTGTATCACTTAAATTGTTACAACAGTAGCTCAGCTGAAATATTTACTTCCTGTTTTTTAAACCAAAGATGAGTAAGGCAGCTGAATGTTTTTTGTATTATGTTTTTTGTATCGGACTTTGAGATAGTTGGGTATTAATAAGTTCTTTAATGAAATGTAGACTTCTAAATTGGCTTTGAGAGAATGTCCTGGTAACTGGGAAAAATGCTACTTATCAGTTGAGAGTTTATCTTCATGTTTCTACCTGGCCTTTCTTTTGATCAGCAGTTCTGTCCCTTTCTAATGGTTTTACGCAAACTTCCCTAGAAAGCAGCTGCCAGCTTTTTTGGCCTCTTAGAGGACCAGATGGGTAACTGGCCCTGCACTTGGGTGCAGTGGCCAGCAGATGACATTTGGGGCTGTGGGGATCAATCCAGGCCACAGCTGGTGTCTCTATTAGTTTTGCCTTGGAGCAATATTCCGTATGTTGTGCTGTGGTAAAGAGCAGCTGTGATTAAACTTGGTAAAAAGGAAACAAACACTGCCAAAATGATGTCAATTCACCAGTGATAATGGAAATACAGTAATGTAAGTACCTTCTGAAGATAATAGTTTATGGTGAATCCTCTAATACTACTGATCTATGGGCAAACCTTATCACTTGTGTGAGTAGACCAAGGTCCAGTGTTAAAACTGATTCTTGAGAGGTTTTTAATTCCCTTTTCAATGTTGGAGTACTGGATTAATTCTGCACAAATGACATCATTGTGCAGGCTAAAGAAGATGATTAATTGCTGCAGCTGTTTAGGTAGGTCTTTTCATGTGAAGTTTGTAGTTTGTAACATGTTTTTTTCATTAATAATACATCTCTTGAAAGTTAGGATTAGAGGTCAGAATTAAAGGATTAGAACTATAGAGCCAGACCCGTGGTTTTCAAGAAGGCATTATGTTTTTCAGACAAAAATCCAACTTCAGGTGAAGCGTCCAGCCTGAATGGCAATATTTGCGAGGGTGGAAGCTGAGCTTTATGTAAATCTGTCCCTTGCTTCCTGTTGCACATGACAGAAACACTGTATTTATTTTATAAGTTGAGTTCATTAAGCAATTGTGTTTCTGTCAGCTGAGTTACTTCTGTTATTGTACAGAGGTACCCAAAAAGTTTAAAATAGCTTTTAAAAAACTTTTGCTCCAAGTCACTGAGTAAAGGACTTTGAGTTGACAAAACTGAAGATGGGCATCCAAGGCTTCTAAGTGTTCTGCACATCTACTGATTGATTGCCAGACCATTTTGGAAAGAGCATCATGCGGAAATACTTACAACACAAGAAAAGCAAGAGCAATATAAACATTTTTCTACCTTGCACTTTCAGGAGTGTTCAAGTGGATGGATGTTAGACATCCATGGATATTAGGTTCAGTTTAGATTAGTAGTGGTGATTAAACTGATACCTTTGGGAAGAGTTTAGTCTCATAGTACATCAGATGCATTTTGTGCATATAATTGCTTTGAAATGGAAGATTTTGAGTAACTTATTTAAATTATGTAGAATTCAGATGTAGGGATAAAAAATGAAATTGGGGTGTGCTGTGGTAGTAAGGCTTTTTGGGAGCTGGCTGTGCTTTTTGTTTGTCAGGGAGTTCATAATTTCAGTGTAACACATTGCAAGTGGTATTTTTTTTCCTAAGCAGTATCTTCAGTTTGATGTGACTTAAGTAGTTTGCATGCTTGTGTTACCAGATCTTACTCTAGAATGTTATCTTTCTCCACTTGATTTTCTACTCTTAATTTTTCTCAGTTAAGCATCTCTTGTTTTCCATGTTGCTGCGAGAAGTGATACTCCTGTGGAGCCCCAGCATCCCATTGGCAGTGAGACCTCGTGCCAGAGCTCAGCTCCAGAGAATGAACCACTCAATGCAGCCCAGAGTCAGGGATCAGCCAAACAAGAGAAAAATGAGGTAGTGCTTGTTTGTTTAAAAATAATGAGGCCCTTTGAGCTGGGTTCTGATCACTTCATAATGATTTGCCTTTGTGTGGGGAACTTCATGCATGACAATGGGTTCCTTTGAATCTTGTTTTTACTATAGTAAAAATGCCATATTGCATCTTGTAAAAGAAACTACTACTTTTTGTCCCCCCATTGTATAAAGTTCTGCTGTCACTGGAGTTTGTAATGCAGCTGATTAGAGTGCCTTGTCACATCAGCAGTCCAGCTAAACTGTTGTGTATATCTTTAAAAGGAAGGGGGAAAAAATGTTAGATTGTGTTAAACAGTGCTTAAGCCTCCTCTTCATGTTCAAGTGAGAAATCCAGCATGTAGCTTGTGATTTTAGGTGTTAACACTACATTTTGTGGGTCATCTTGCATTAGTTGTTGTCTAGAACATAGAGAAATTAAAATTGGGCAATTCCCTCATAAGTAAATCTTTGCTATTCAGAATCCAATAGCATAACCTTCTTTGAATTCATCTTTGAAGGCCTATGCCTTGACTACCTTTTTGTCTTTTTTTTTTTCCTTAACAGCAGTATGGGGTAAGTGAAATAGTACCTCAGAAGGAAGTAATGAAACCAGTTATCTGTTCTATTCTTTTTCACACTTAAATACCAGTCCCTAAATTTGGTAGTGAAAAATAGCATTGAGTGTGCTGTCTGTTCTGTTTGCAGATTCAGGTTTGATTTTCTTAGGTAAACTATGTCTTGGCTTATGACATCTATGTGGGACTGAAAACCAGCCTAGCTTTGACAGGGCTGTGTTCTAGTAGGCTCTGGGTACTTGAGTGAGCCAGTGGGGTCTGTAAGATTAACAAAGTCCTCCACACTTGAGGACTTCACTCCCCTCAAGGACTTCGAGTCACTTCTGCTGCAGTGCTGTTTTGTGTGCATGCTGGAAGGGAAGGAAGAGCTTAGCTGGGTGTGGAACAGGGCAGGCTTCAGGAGGGGAAAAAACAGTAAAACAGATGCAGAATTTGTAGGAGAGAATGAGGACAGGAGGTGCTGTGTGAAGATGTTGGCCAGGCTGTTACACACAACTAGAAATAAATGTAGTACCTGGTGCAATTTCATCTTGTTTTGTTTCCCACATCATACTGGTGTATGTATATACCTATAGGAGTAAGAAATTAATTTAAGTTTCTTTTCAGAGCTTTGTTTTTGACATGTTCCTGTAGAGGCTGATTTAGAAACTAGAGTTTATAGAATAGAGCTTCTGAGCAGCACATTTTAGGTTTGCATGGTAGTTGGGAAATAGTGACACAGAACACAAAAAATCAGAAGATTGAATAAAATTGTAACAAATAAGTATCAGTCATGGAAAGAAGAATAGACAAGAATATACTTGTTGTTTAGGATAACCCAAGGAATGGGGAATAGTTCATGAATTTCAAGTAGAGAAAATAAATACTTTTGACTTCTGTCAACAATTTGGAGTTTCTGAATTGCAAGTATTCACCATGGGAAACCTAAGGCGGTAAATATTTTGCAAATGCAACAGTACTAGGAAATCCATTATAGGTTAAGAAAATTATTGTGTCAGAGAACAGAAAATCATAATGCAAGTGTTGTTAATAATTGTTAGAAGAAATGCAAAGGCTGTTACAAAGACAGAATGTGTATGAATTGTCTGAACTAATGCAAAGTTATGAGGATGCCCTTGTATAATTTTAAATCATGGATGACAAAGCTGTCACTCCAGAAAACAAACAAAGAACTCCTGCAAGGTTTTTTTTACTATTGCTATTTTTTCCTATCAGTATTTTTCTGGTTTTTTTCTATTAGGTAAATATGCAGTTTGCTTTTTTTCTTCAGAAAATGTGGGGCAGTTCAGTGTGGATAATCTGGCCTTGGACTAAAGTGTTTTTAGTCTTCTGTTTCTTCATTTTTATCTTGTTCTCAGCTGTTAGCAGAAAAGTGAAAGAAAAATGAGGTTTAGGAATGCAGAAGGCAGCAAGTCCTGGGCAGCTGGCAGTGTGGGAAGCTAAAGACAGCATGTAAAGGAGGAAAAGCTATGAGAAAGGAAGTTCAAGTGTTGGCTTGGTCCAGAAAGTAAAGAATTTTAGAGTTAAAACAGGCTCCAATTTCCAAAGTAAAATGTAACACTTGGTTAGACCCCTGCTGAAGGGAGAGGTAAATTGGGTCTGCAGACTGATGGCAGGGGGGTATCAACGTGGCAGAAAATACTAAATTTGTAATGAGAGTATGATTTACATAGTTTTCTGGGTTTTATTTTCAATTTTCAATCATTTTTTTGATCTTAAGTAATATTTTAAAAATGTTATAGTTCTGAAGGAGACTGCTCTTTCCTACCAGGACTGCTATAAAGCAGGACTGCTTCAACAGTGAAGTGCTTTCTCTTTTTAATATGTAAATTGTGTCTGAATTTAAGGAAGATTAGAATCATCACTCCTCAGAGATGAACCTCCTGGTTTTTTGATACTGTGTTGAAATACTGAACCAGAAAGTAAATAATTATGTTAAATACCACAATTAGCTATTTCAATTCCATCTGTGATTCTCATTTCTTTTTAGCTCCGTGATTCCACAGAGCAGTTCCAGGAGTACTACAGGCAGAGACTGAGGTACCAGCAGCACTTGGAGCAGAAGGAGCAGCAGAGACAGTTGTACCAGCAGATGTTGTTAGAGGGAGGAGTCCATCAAGAAGATGGAGCTGACCAGCAACAGAACCTTACTGAACAGTTTCTTAACAGGTTGGGGAAGTTTCATTCTTCTACTCATCTGTATCCTTCTGTAAATTCTCATAATGACCTTGGGTTTTTTAACTTGTCATTTGTTATTAGATCTATCCAGAAACTAGGAGAATTAAATATGGGTATGGACAGTCTTGGAAATGATGTACAGACACTTAGCCAGCAATGTAATGGGAGCAAAGGGATTGCATCTACCAATGCAGCCAGTAACTTCACATCAGCACCTTCAGATGGTAGCCAGAGGATAACAACTGACAGCCCAAATCTGAATACCAGCACTCCTCGCAAGTGTGGATCAGCTAATCAGATTCCCTTTCCTGAAGAGTCACCTGTACAGGGGAGTCAAAGGTGAGCTGCTGGAGAACATTCAGGGCTGGAAATACCCTTCTGCTTGCACTGTGGGAGAGCTGTTTGTATTTATCTAGCTATCAAATTAATTTGTCATTGAATAGGGGTATGATCAGTGTTTTCTAAATATGTAAGGGTTATAAAGTTGTTGTGTTTTGGTTTTTTTTAGCAGCATTCATGAGGAATGGTGGTTATTTGTTATGGCTTACATTTTGTGCTTGTTTTTACTTTTGGACTTTTTATTCCATCTTATGTATTTAGTTCTTGTTTATTTTTTGTCATTCTAAGTTTCTGGGAGCTTTTTTATGAAATACAAACTAGATGAAGGGATAAGCAGGGCAGAATGGGAACTGAATTTCTTCTGTTAGCTAAAAGTAGTGCTGACCTAAAAGAAACAGTAATTCTTCCCCCTCTCTGTGTACATATTGTATCTATATATAGGTATGTTACAGAATGAAAAATATTTTTAACTTGCATTCACTTGTTCAATGCTTGGGGTTGCTGCAAAAAGGGCTGTCCCTTGTAAAAGTAATAGTTTAATGGTAATGATGCAGACTTGTGTAACACTTTACACAAATTAGTGAGTTCTGAGAATGACTGAAACTGTGACTTTACTCTGAAAAATACTTACCAAAAATCTGTCCTTGCTCTTGTTGTTTTGTCTTGTGATGTTAAACACTTCACCAAATCCCAGTGCATCAGAGCATGCCGTCTCTCAGCCACAGTCAGAAGAGTCTTCAGGGAATTTATCTCGGACACGAGGCGATGAGGTGAGTTTTCTTGTTGTCTTTTACCATTTGTGTTATCAGAAGATTCAGTACCTAATCCTGAGTGTGACATCCTCTTAGTGTAAAGAGATATTTAGAATGAATTTTGGCTGGTGCAGTGCCTACAGTCACAGAACCATTGTGATTGGAAGGGACATCTGGAGACTGAATCCAAATGCACTTCTCAGAAGAGGGTCAGTAGAACAGGATGCTTGGGGCTGGGTCCAGTTGGGTTTTGGGTCTCTCCGAGGATGGCGGATGTTTTCCAGCCTTTGTGGGCTACCTCATCCTGTGTCTAACCACCCTCACTGTGTTTTTAAAACACCAAAAAAGTTGAAATGGAATTTGTTTTACTTTTTTTGGTGTTCATTGCCTCTGGTCCTTCCACTGAGAAGAGTCCTGCTGTGTCCTGCTCTGTTTTTTTCACTCCCCCAGTCCTGTATTTGTACGCACTGGCGAGATGTACACATGCACACTCTGAAAAGCCCTTCTGATCTCAAGGCCAAACAGTACCAGCTCTTTCAGTTTCTCCTTGTACAGCAGATGTTCCAATGGGATGTCTTTTACAACCACTGTTTTGTGTTTTCCAGGTTAAAACTTTGAGTGTTGTACTGCGGTCAGTATGGCCTGAAAAACCAGGAGAATAGTTAATAGGGAAATAACTGCAATAAGTACATTCCAAAGTTTCTGCATGAGTAAAAATCATTATCTTTAGAAAGGTGGTCATGAAATCACAAAGAGGATGATGTCATAAAGCTTAGCATAATTTAATGATAACTTTGTGCTACATACAGGGTGAAAATCTGATTCTGTGTTTAATACTATGTTTGGTTTAGAAACCATGTGTGACTTGGACTGTTTTCAGTAAAAAGGCAGCTTTGTTCCCCTTGCAAGTTTCACACAGATCAAATGGTTTACAGAGAAGTAAACTGTAGTATTGCCCATCTGAGGTGGGCTGTTTAGGAGAACAAAAGCAATTGGAAGTCTGGAGGGAGAATGAGAAATACTAATTAATATTATCTGTAAAAGTAAGTTGAAGAAAAGAGCTTCAAGAGCATTCTTGGACTTGGAGTAAACATTGCTTACAAAACTGTGCTTTGACTGGTCCAGCCTGCTGTGCTGCTACTTGTTAATACTTGGCTACAGTAGCTTTACATTATTCCACAAAGCAGTCACACCTACTTTTAAATGTCCAGTTTTGCACAGAAGAACCTAATTTTACTGTTACCCTTCTACACAGGATGACAAATCAAAAAAGCAGTTTATTTGCATTAATACTCTAGAAGACACACAAGCTGTCAGAGCTGTAGCCTTTCATCCCAGTGGGAGTTTATATGCTGTTGGTTCCAACTCTAAAACTTTGAGAGTTTGTGCCTATCCAGAAGTAATTGACCCAAGGTAAGAAAGCTAATATAATCACTTATTTTCTGTATCGTAGCACTTCTTTCTCCTGCAGTTACTGGTACCTGTATGTTTCATATCTTTATTTTACTGTCATAACTATAGCAATGCTGTCCTTGGAATCCTGCTGAACAAAAATAAGAAAATGTGCTGAAGCATTTGTATATTTGTGGTCTGCTTCTTTGCTCTCTATTATTTACAAGATGTTTTACCACAAGACCACACTTTTCCTTATAAAAGTTTGTTTTGTTTTGGTTTTTTTTGTCTCAGCAGCTGGGCTTTTTTGAGTTTGCTGGTTGGCCTGTGGTGTTGATATCCCAGCTGTAGCAGTGGGAGAAAGCATGTGGCAGTTTCCTAGCCAGCGCAAGCTGGCCTTCCCAAGATTCAGTTTCTGGCAGGAGGACAGACTTAATAGTAGAGAAAGTAGTCAAGTATTTTCTTGACTTCTACATCAAAATTTGCCAGAGCGTGTCTGTTGGCCTGCTTTTACTCTAAACATTGTTTTCTAGGTATATTGGTTCCTTGACTGAAAAGGCATCATTTGTGGTTTGCTGTGAACCTGTATTTTTAGTTTCCTTTCCACTCATTTTTAATAGGATGGGGAAAATATACCTGAAAAGAAATATTGCCAAATCAGTAACAGTCTCCTTAATTCTGCTTCACTTACGTTATTTTCTTGGAGGAGGGGAGAAGTGGAAGCATCTAAAACTTCTCAATTTTAAAGGGAGTGTGCACAGTGATTTTATCTGGAATATCTTCCCACTTCAGGACTGATGTTCAAGCTTCCAAAGTGTTCAAAAAGTAATCTGATTTTTCTTTTCCTTCTTAAATATCATCAGTAAGGTAGTCTTTGAAGTTTAATTCCATAATATTTATAGCAATGTTTGACACAACAAAAAAAGGAATTGATTTCTGTTACCTAATACAAGGCAGCTTACTGGGCTTGAAGCCCAAACAGCCTCTTGACTGGTAAGCAGTACAAAACATGTTGGCTCCTGCACAGCTGCTTATTCTGCTTGTTGGGAAAGGTTGGAGCAATTCTGCAGCCTTAGTTTGTACTTGCAGTGCACAGTCTGATGTGACATGAGGCACAGTGCATCTGGACATGAAAGGAATACTGAGATTTCCTTAATTCTGAACTTGTCATTCTTCCACTTACTGTTGATTTTAACTATGCTTACACTTTGCCTAAAATACTTCATCATGGGATTTACAAGTCAGCAAAAAGATTATATTATCTTAAAGATATTCTGATCCTTGTAACAACATGAGTCTAGACATGCAGTCAAAATTATGTGCTTTTCAAAGAGGTTGTGTAGAATACTTCTGTGGAGCTCTGTTGGGCCTATTAAACTTTTTTTTTACTTGTCCTTCAAACTGATGAATTATTTGAGACAGGTTGGTTGCAAAACCCCCCACACCACTATTACACCTCTAAAGGTGTGATAGTAGTGTGGGGGGTTTTGCACACCTTTAAGTTTAAACACTGACAGGTACATGTTGCAGTTCTGCAGATGTTGCTCAGATAATCACAGTGCTTCCATGCAGTGGATTGGCAACATGTGGTCTCTGGCCTGGGTAGGTGCTCCCATAGCCTGGCAGAGTCAGTGATCCTCCTCTTAAGATGTGGTGAATCCAAACTCCAAGTGTGAGATAAGGCATTAGGCCATTTAGGGAGCTCTGCAGTGTGTTGAATGATCCTGATTTAGGCTAATCTGTAATGGACTTCCTCTCTCTCAGCTAAAATAAAATTAGCTGCCATGTGGGTTTACTTTAGTATTCTTTACTAAAGCGATGTTAATCATCCAAGCTTCTTGAAAAACTTTGGAGATTTTCTGCTGTCTTTCCTCTCTGCCTCTTCTGTTCAAGTATTTATAATAAGGTTTATGAACTTTTTCAATACCAATTTAATTTGTTGGATTTCTCCTGTTGATGTTACTGGAGTGATATGGAGATGGATACTGCAATACTTTATCCTAAGTACTTGATTTCTTCCTGCTGTGAGAGCAGAAAAAGAACATTGTGGGAAGGTAATTTATTGCAATCAAGGAAATATAAATTACTGGAACTGTTGCTTTTATTTCAGCAGTGTGTAAAGCTGATATGGTTTTACAGACAATATTCTGTGTTGTATTTACATGCTGTCAGGATTTTTGCATGAACGTAGAGTGGTAAATCTGCTTTTCTTGCACAGGCTTGGCCTACTGCTGCTTATTTGAACTTGTGCATATTCAAAAGTGGTCATAGGATTAAGTTGTTGACGTATGAAGGATGTAGAGAAAACTCACACCAATTTTGGATTCTGGGGATAATGCTTTGTTGTCCTATAGCTAGTAATTACTATAGTTTATGTGTATCAACCCTTTACAGATGAAGGGACTGGGTAAGTTCTTTTTGCATGTTCAGTCACAGATAGAATGGGAAGATGAGGGACAATTGAGAAAATGAGAAGATCCTTTTGTCTTTGATCACATGCATATGTTTCAGTGCAAGTAGTCATATGAATTTCATGTTACCCAAAATAACAGAAAAATAGTATCTTCATTTTAGAATACTTTGTTTCTCTTAAAAATAAAAAGAAATATGATGTTTGGGGTTTTTTTTTCTTTTGCCAGTGCTTATAATACTCCTAAACAACCTGTAGTTCGCTTCAAGAGGAATAAGCATCATAAAGGATCAATCTACTGTGTAGCCTGGAGTCCCTGTGGACAGCTGTTAGCTACTGGTTCTAATGATAAATACGTGAAAGTGCTGCCTTTTAATGCAGAAACTTGTAATGCAACAGGTACTGTGTTGTATATTTAGTTCAAAGAATTTATTTTCAATTACTTTCCTGGTATTTGTCAAAACCATTCAGTTTACATTGATGTGTTGTTATTTTTATTCCAATATTTTAATTCAGTCTCTTTTCCTTTCTACCATGGTCTCTATCCAGCAATGAACCACTGAGAGGTTTAAAATTATCTTTGGGATTTTGTTTGGGTTTGGTGGCTGTGTTTTGGTTTCATTTTGCAGGACTCTGGTATTGTTCTCTCTTGGCAAATTCCTCCCCACAGTAAAACAACCAGATGTTCATACCCACTTCTAGAGCATGGTTGTCGCTAAGAATTTATTTCCACTCTTAGTTCCCTTTTCTCTTGCCTAGTTCTCTCTTCTTACCCATCTTAAAAAGGTTTCTGTCCCAGTAAATACTACTATCCATGCCCACCCCTCCTAATCAATATGTTGAATGTGGCTCTTACCTTTTCTGTTTTGAACTTAGTCTGCCTTGTCCTTTGTAGTGCAGTGCTCTCAATGATCTTATCCTCCTGGCAGAGAAAACCTTTGGAGTTCACCAGAGTTCACAAAAGGAAATAAATGTACTCTGTAAGAAACCTTGCCTGCAGTTGGCAGTGGTGATGGTTGGTCAGTGTACATTTTGCTAAGCTTTAGGAAGTAGGAAGCTCAAGTGACGCTCAAACCCAAGATTCATGGAGATTTCATTTGAACTGTAGTAACTGAAATAGTGTGTTCTGTGCTGAAGTGCACAGCCATGTGTGCCCTTGGTGGCATATTCACTCTAAAATACTCTGTTATCTCTGTAGCTGCTTTAAAGAGCACAGCACTAACAACCAACATATGCCTTACTTTGTCCCTTGATTTTTAATTTATTTCAGGACCAGATTTGGAATTCAGTATGCATGATGGGACAATCAGAGACCTTGCTTTTATGGAAGGCCCAGAAAGTGGTGGTGCTATTTTAATAAGTGCTGGAGCAGGGGACTGTAACATTTACACAACAGATTGTCAGCGTGGACAAGGCCTGCATGCCCTGAGTGGTCACACTGGTAGGTACAGTGTGACTTCTGTCACACTTTTTAGTCTGTATTATAGTCTAATAAAGTGGTTGGGTTGGTTTTGTTTGGTTTAAAGTAATTGTGTTTTTCTTTTTAGCAAGTCTTTTTTCCTCTCCCAATTGCTCTTGAGGTATTTTGAGGGGAGGTGGTCAGTGTTTGCTGTTCATGTCATGGAGAGAGTGCACACCTCTTTTCAGAGAAGACACAAAGCTGGGTATTGCCATATGCTGGTGCAATGGATCATGCAAAATGCAGATTTTCCACGGGATTTTAAGTCTCTAAATGCAAACAATAATCCCAACTGTAATATTTCAGTGTTGGGTTAATAATGATGCTTAATCAAATTAAGAAGTCTTCTTGTTCACAGGACATATTTTAGCACTTTATACATGGAGTGGCTGGATGATTGCATCTGGATCCCAAGACAAGACTGTAAGATTTTGGGATTTGAGAGTGCCAAGCTGTGTTCGTGTTGTGGGAACAACGTTTCATGGAACAGGCAAGACTTGCTATCATTCTTCTGACCATCCTGGCATGAAATAGACTTTGAAGATGTCCAAGTCACATAGAGTGAATGTGAGGGGGAGGCTGTGGCACAGAAGGGCAGCTTAGCTTAAAGAAAGAACCTGTGAGGATATCTATACCTGTGGGGTTGGTTTGTTTGTTTGTTCCTAAAGTAGTATTTCCTTTCAGTAGATGAGTAGTGCTTTTGCCTTATGACTTTCAAAGAGACACTTTTAAGTGCATTCAAATACAGCAACCTAACTAAGTCCTTGAAACTTTAGGGCCAGGGTGAATTCCTTGCAGTATTCCACATTATTTCATAAGAGTAATTTTCTTTCCTGTGATGGAACAGATATTTTCTCATGCAGCTTTAATACTGCTTTTGCTATGATTCAAGTGTGAATTATGGCTTCAGGGTCTTTAGTGCTGACCCATAAAGTCTTTTTTATTTTTAGCTGGGTATGTTCATCTGTCTTGGTTTGGAAGACCGATGTCTGCTAGGCAAGAGCCTCCCTTGGAATGGAGAATGTAAACTCTCTCCCTCCGAATTATTACAGTTTTGAAATGAAGGGGCTCTCAGACAAAGACACGAGGATAGGAATAACAGTTCTTTACTAGTATGTATAACAAGGCAAACAACAACAGCTCTGTTAACAACAGCCAGAGCCCGGGACCCGGTGACGCGTCCCTGAGCGCGCTTTCCCTTCGCTGCAGTTCCGGCC
>NW_005054357.1:1051220-1054415 GCF_000277835.1 Geospiza fortis | reverse complement strand
GGGCATGCGGGAAAGAAGCAAGGCAGCTCCCGGCTGCGTTATGGCAGTGGCAGCCAATTCATTTCCCCAGGCCGCGGGTCCCACTGTCCTCCTCCGAAACCCAGAGAGAGACCACAGCCGGCCCTGTCCTTTACCTGCCCCAAATCCCGCTGTATCCCTCCCTTCCAAGAGAAACTCCCAGAGAAAAAGTGTAGCCAGATGCTACACTCCTCTCCCCACCGTGGCCACTTCTTTTGTTTTTCTTAACTACCCATAAATACCCAGTAGTTCATTTCCTAGCAACTTACAGGGAAAAAACTTCTATAAGAAGAAACCCAACTCCCCACATCATTTTAAAATTGAGGCCAGCTTTCGGTGTTGTTTTACAATGCATGTTCTTGTGTTAAAAAAAAAAGCTGGCTACTTGCAGAAGCGCAGCTAACTGTGCCGTGGGCTGTGGGGTGTCTGTGACCCTGCAGGGAGCGCTGTGGCCTCGGTGGCAGTGGATCCCAGCGGCCGGCTGCTGGCCACGGGCCAGGAGGACTCGAGCTGCATGCTGTACGACATCCGCGGGGGCCGCATGGTGCAGAGCTACCACCCGCACGGCAGCGACGTGCGCTCCGTGCGCTTCTCGCCCGGCGCGCACTACCTGCTCACCGGCTCCTACGACATGAAGATCAAGGTGACAGACCTGCAAGGTAACGCAGCCAGAGCGTCACCGGCTGCCTTCCTGTTCGGGGGCTTTTCACGTTGGAGTTGAGGACTTGGCTCAAGGATCAGGTTTTACTTCAAAAGGGGGAAAAATAGTAGAGCTTTGAAAGGTTGGACGTGTATATATGTGGCTGTGTCTGGTGGAAATTGGCTAGTTGTGTGGCTGTGAACTGAATCTTGCTTTGGGGTGAGTGTCTCATTACAGTAAAACCACTGACTAACACTCTTGCCTGGTGAGATGGCCATTGCTTTCAGACAGTATTCATAAAATTGACCCTTAAAAAAGCCCTAAAAAAGTATAGTAATTCTCATTTTTATCGGGATAAGTTAAGAATAGGAAAGATATTGGATGTGTCTAATTGACTTGATTTTCTTGGACCATTACATTTTAATCACCTTGTGTAAAAATGGTGGAGATCTGCATTTTTAGGTTGTACTTCTTTAAGTTGTCCAGTAATGCCTAAAAATTGAAACACTGGGGCCTTTTGTTATGCTCGATGTTTGTGTGAGAGAGAAGGGACTCAAGTGGGCTTCATAAGGTGAAATACAGATGCCAACTTGAAGTAAGCAAACTGGTTAAAAAAAGACCCTCCACCCAAGGGCTAGCATATGGACTCATGGCATGAGTAATGATTTCTGTTCCTCTTCACAGGGGACCTGACGAAGCAGCTTCCTCTGATGGTGGTAGGGGAGCACAAGGACAAAGTTATTCAGTGCAGGTGGCACACGCAAGATCTTTCCTTCTTGTCATCTTCTGCAGACAGAACTGTAACTCTTTGGACCTACAATGGTTAGAGTGCAAACAAAGGCAACTATGCAGCTAAAGCACAGAGACCGAGACTATGGAACTGTCCAAACAAGTAATAATAATGAGGCTTTGAGAGAGCAGCAGTTGAGCAGGAGAGTGTCTTACCAAGAGGAGGGGCACCTGTCACTGATTTTTCTGGTTTCTAGGAGGTCTTGGTGTTTTTAGTATATTCTTTTGCAGTGCTTCCAGTCTTCCATGTTGAACTCATGCTGCTGTGACCTATTGTAGTCTTGTTGCCAAAGTCTATGAGGAGAACTCTTCTGTTGTTGATGTGCACTCAGAGTAACATGAATGATGTGTTTACAGTTTGGTATTAATTGCATTCCTTGTTCTTTGCCTCAATGAGAATTTTGTATAGAAACCTAAGTTGAGGAACACTTTAATCAAGTCTGTATGTAACTAGTTACACACACACAGAAAAACTACTTCCACTGTTTTTTCAGGTTTATTGTGTTCATCACTTTTAAACAAGAGCTGAAACTTGGTAACATCTCCATAGTTTCAACATTTTTAGTAAAAAAAAAAAATCTGACATTTAAAGGTTGGCTAGGTAGTAACCACTTCTTGCTTATGGTCCATTATATAGTGGGGGTTTTTCTTTCTTTTCATCTAACCTGGGAAAAATGTTGCTGTTTTTACTACATGACATTATTTTGAACCAGCTAACATGTTGGAGGGGGAAAAGTAAAATATTGACCTTTTTTCAGGAGAAACATGTAATATTTTACTTTTTGAATGCAACAGAATACCTCTGTGTATAATGTACTGTAGAAAAGAGTGGATTGGCAGAAGTTGTCACAGTGAGCTTAATGGCTATCAATTTTTCAAGTAAAAGGGATACCATTAATGCTGTAATACAAACCAGCATGGCTTAAAATGCTATGTCTGCATGATAACTTAAGAATTGTTTCAATTCCCAGTTCAGAAGCTTATCTGAATTTTATTTCTTGCACTGTTTATGTATGGGAAATTGCAGTTTTATTTCTACAAAACTTTAGATTCTAATGTTTATGTATTGTTATATTTTCATATTGTACAGTTCCTTTTACTTTTTGAAATATAAACCTTAAACTTTAGGTTATTTATTTATTTGAACTGCAGTTACATTTTGGATTCTCTTGGTTACTAAATTATATGTGCACTGTAGCAAGCATTTTTAACTATCGTATAAAAGTGGAAAGGTAACTATAGAAGTGTATCTGTGCTATAATCTCAATAAAGACCTCCAACACCTGCACCCCTTTCATCTGTTATTTTTAATTCTTGGTTTATAATTCCTCAGACCAACTATGATACAGCAGTTTGACCTATGATTTAAGTATGCCAGAATTATGAAATACTTGGAAGCAGTATCAAAGCTTTTAAGTATTGGAACTTGCCGTGCAGTAAGTAATAATACAATGGTGTAGAGCTGAAAATCTTGTTTATTTTTTTCTTTATTAGATACATTTACAACAACAGGTATGTATGATACAGTGATGCATACACAAAGCTACGTTGGAGGAAATAGCGTTTCTCTAGCTGTTAATCTATTTAATTAGATCTATAGCAATAGTGATTTCCTGACATTAATTTCATTCCCAGTTATATCTTTACAGAGCGGGTCTGGTTGTACATCCATCATTTTACACCCCGCCTGCTGTGCCTGAGCTTGCATTGCATTTAGCGCAGGTTCGTCTCGCAGCCGGGGCCCGTTC
>NW_005054357.1:1032423-1050846 GCF_000277835.1 Geospiza fortis | reverse complement strand
GAGCTGGACAGGGCAGGGATGTCCCTGCAGGGCTGGCCAAGGTGAGTTCTCCGTGACGGGCGTGCTGGCCCCTTCGTGAAGGAGTACTGGAAACCAAAGTTCATCAAGGAGGAATGTTAGCGTTGGCAGTGGTTCTCCAGGGGCAAGCTGCTGCACCCTTAGGAGCAGGATCTCTGAGGGAGCGCGAGGCATCGCTCTCTGAGGGAAACAAAGGGTAGTGGAACGGCAGGAGGTGGTGTGGCCTTGTTATTCTTAAAACAGTGAGGCCAAGGGGAACTAAGCCAAAGGAGTGACCCAAAAGGTGACCAAAACCTGAACGTGCTCCGTTAACTCGAAAATACGTATTGCTTTCCACACTCCAATGCGTGGTAATGAAGCAAGACGTGTGCATGCTTTAAAGTCACTCAAACTGTGCCTAAATATGAAATGTCATGAACTGAAACTCTACCTTTTATCCTCCCTCAAAAAAACTATAAAAGTATAGGTTAAGAGGGGTGGAGGTCAGAGGAGAAGACTCCACCTTTGTATCCTGGGTCTGTCGGCGGGCTGTGCCTCTTTCCTCCCCCTTAGGAATACCTGTTGGGTAAGGCTCGGACACCGAGTGCTCCCTCGGGGCATTCAGACTGCCAGCTGCTCTTTGCGATTGAGCTTTTAGTCGTCTCCCACTGTAACGTATTTTTTGTCAGTTTATTGCTCGTATTTTTTGTGTTCATGTGCTCCTGCAGACGGTGTGTTTATCACTGACAGTCCAGCGTTTCTGTTGCTCAGCAAATGACGGTGTTTTTCACCTGAGGGTTGTTGAGCGTTTCCAGACTGTGGTCTGGTCAGGAGAGTTTGTTGGACATACCAGACTCACGGTGTGTCTGTCACGCTGTTTGTGAGTCTGTGATTGTGGTGGTTCTTACTGAATGTGACTGGAGCCACAGTGCTGTGGCTGAAGTACAGGGCTCTGTGCTTCCCTTTTTAGTGCTGAATTGGCCATCCCTCAAAGCACAGCCACTCCCAGCCCCTCTGGTATCCGAGGAACGGCTGAAATGCAAGGGCAGTTTTTCTGCCAAGTCTTCCTATTAATGTGACAGTAAAATTTGCTTTACTGTTAGCACAGTGCCCTTGTGGTGAAGCCTGCTGGAGTTCTGCACTGTTTTATCATATTTAGCAATACTGAACTCTGTGCTACACCTGCTGATAACAAAGTCAGGGGTATTGATCCACTCATATAATACAGTTTAATTGTGCATATTGTTGTCAGCATTTTCCTTGGGAAAAATATGGAAGTGAGTTTAAACCTGCTTAGTGGAGAACTGAGTTTTTAAAAAGCTCAATTTTTTAGTTTTTTTCATGTAAGATTGTTTCATTTTTTTGATACAGCATGTTACACCCTGACCTAAATACCTGAATTTGTTGTTGTATTCAGTGATACAGGATGCTGTTTTCTTTGGTGGTGTGTGCAGTGATGCTGATAGGGAGCTGTAAAGCTCAAGAAGATGAATGGATTGACCCCACGGATATGCTCAATTATGATGCAGCATCAGGAACAATGAGAAGACCTTATAAGGTAGAGAAAGAAAGGGTGTGTGTCTCTCCCAAAAAGCTAAATGCTGCTGGAAGATTGCTTTTAAACTGTGACAGTAAATAATAATAGCAGTACTGTGTTTTTAAGGGCTTATTATGTTGTATCTGAATCCATACACAGAAAAGTCTTTGTATCCATGGTTAAAATTGCAAGGGGAAAAATAGTGTAATTAGCTCAGGACCTTTCCCTGGTGAGCTTCTGTTGCACTCAGATCAAGACATATCAAGCAGGCTTTTTGTATTTTCACAGGTGGTGCTTGATTTATGCAGGTTGTGGCAGCACAGGTTACTGCTCCGAGAAGTACTGGGTTAAGCAGCTCTTGCTAATTTCTCAAGTATAGTGTTAAATATCTTGAAAATCAGGTTCCTAAGTGATAAAAGTTGGGGGAGTTAATTATTGTATTTTATTTTAGTCCACCAGTTTCCCATTTCTTGTGTGGGACTGTTGTGAATTTTAAGGTGTTTTGTAATGCTGGGCCTCAGTTTTCAGAAGAAAGGTTGGACTAGGGATTGAGTGCTGTACTTTTAATGAATCATTAACACTGAAGAGAAGATGAACTAGGAAACAAATCAGTTCTAACAAGATGAATTTTCTCTGTCTTGTATGAGGAGCGGACCCTGAATACCATGAGGTGTGCGTTGGTTATCTTGTGCATGTGTGCACGCATGGCACTGTAAACTGGAGGTGGTTGTAAGGGCACCCTTGATTTTTGCCATTATTCAGCTTTCAAGGTTGGTTTTGCGGTCTTGAGTAATACTGTTTAAACACCACAGAGCATAATTTTCTGAAGCTTAAAAGATGTAGAGTGTGTTACTGCTCTCCACAGCTTTCCTCATCAACCTCCAACTTCTCCAGATCCACCTGATAGTCATTAGCATCCTTAAGATCCAGCAGCAAGCTTTGGAGCCCAACTGCTTCAGCTTTATATAAAAAAGTAGTAGCTTTATTGTTGTCTCCCACAAAAATAGAACTACATCTTAAACTAAAAAAAATTACTACTCCATCTTCTTGGGATTTCTTTTCTGTTCTGCAGAGAGTTTTTAGGTGGGCCGGCTCAAGCCCTCAGAACCAAACTTTGTTTCAGCATGAGTTCTCTGAGTCAGGTGCTGTTGTGCTTCCTCTTGGAGGCTTCCCTCAGGGTGCACACGTGGTTGGAAGCAGCGCTGCTCTGTGTCTGAGTAATGAGCAGAGAGCACAGAGTGCTCTGCAGTAGATAAAGGCAGGCAGCTCAGAATGGGGATTGTGTTTACCTGCAGTCCGGCTGGCAGTGTGGCCAGCTGGGCTGGGAATTCACCTGGCTGAAAGCTGCCCCTTTGCCTGCTGAGTCAGTTTTTAGCCAGTGCCATTATCTAATCTGATGCACTCTGTGGGTCAGCAGCACTCAAAGGAGGGGAAAGGGCAAGTAGGGGAGGACAAGCAAGACCTCACCTTTTGCATTTAGATAAACTCAAAGCAATTGTCCATCTGGAGCCTAAAATAACAGCAGAGAGGTAACTGCAGTGTCACTGGGAGAGTATTAGCAGCAAAGATCTGTACTCAGTTTTTAGCTCCTTTGCTCCTTCTAAAGTGATGTGACTGTAGAAGTGTAACAATGGGCATATTGGTCAAATTCTTGAATTCTGAAAATATGGTTTTCTTCTGTAATTTTAGCCAAACTATCATGACTCTGAGGAAGAGGCTGTGGATAAAGTCAGTACTGAAATCTCACGTTGTTCCAGGGTAGTAGATTCCTTGCAACACAAGGTTTGTTCTTCAGAATATTTTCCTGTGTTTTATAGTTTGTGCTTTCTGGTTATGCTCTTCTGGATAGTATCAAACAGGTGCATTGCTGGCATAATTTATTCTTCATGGAAGGGGAACCTCTAGGCAGAGGAGAGACCGCAGTTGGTTTGAATTAATTTTCAAGTTGTTGTTCTGCCTACAAAGGTCTGTTTCCTGACATGTTTTATAGTGCAAATGAAATCGATAGGAGCTAGGTGCTTCTGCCCAGTGGCAGCAGTTTGGAGGTGTGGTGCTGATTACCCCATGCTGTTCTCAAGCTGTCAGTCCTGTTAGATTTCAAGGGGTGGGTTGTGGGCACAGAGACCAGGGCCACGTGCAGAGCTGCAGATCTCAGGTGCTGCTGTCAGACCCCCTCCCAGGGTGTGGGGATGCTTGTGTGGCTCCTGGGGCCCTTCCTGCCCTCAGCCATTTGGATCCCCAATGGGATATGTGTCATTTTAATGTTGTTTTAGTTACTTTGATTTTTTTGCAGTTCCCTTTTTTTCCTGATGTAAACTTAAAATGTAAGGAGATCCAGATGTTTACATTTGTTTCTAATCTTACTAAAGTCAGGATTTGAATATTACTAGCAGATGTGATATCTCCAGTACTGGCCAGTCCCATGGAAAGTAGTATGTTCAGTAACTGTATATGCTTTTTATCTGGCAGACTAACCATGGAATCATTGCTAAACTAAAGAAATGTACCCCTGTTAGTCCTGAGTTAAATGTGTTGGTATATTTGGGGTTTTTTCTCTCCTATTCACTTGAGCAAAGTGAATAAAAGTGTCTTTTGCACAATTGCAGATTGCAGAGTGTGAGAAGAGGAATGCCAAATCACAGGAGAGCCGTAGCTTTTATATTTTTAAGCGATTCTTGAATAAAATTTTAAATGAAGCTGGAAAACTTGGCCTTGTAAGTATTTGAACGGTCATTTAAAAAATACTTAATTAAAATGAATTCATATTACTGCGTTATGTAGTTTTCACAGTTACCAAGCATTGAGTAATTACGCTGGTGTACTTTAAATGCAGTGAAGGGAACTGGATGGCAAAGGAAAAGATGACAGAAGTATGTGCATCCTGTACTGCTGAGGAGACACAGTTGTTGTTTGATCTGTAAAGTATCCAAAGGAAGGGTTGGTGAATTCAGTGTATCTTAGCATCTGTTGCTGGAATGCAGCTATAGGAACACCTTGTTCTGGTCACATTAATGGTTGGAAACTGGAAGGAGCCAGATTTGGGTTGTTTGTTGTAGACTTACAAGGCCTGTACTGTAGGTCTACCATGTTAACCTGCAGAGGGTGGAAGTGAGGACAGGTAATATGGGAGGAGTACAGAGAGATTGTCCAAGCAGGAGCAGGCATCAGGTTAACAAAACTAAAACCCAGACAAAATTAAACCCCTAAGGAAGGGGTGCTGTCAGGGGGACCCTGACAGGCTTGAGAGCTTGCTCCATGCAAAACTCATGAAGTTCAGTGAGACCAAGTGCAGGGTCCTGTACATGTGATAGGGCAATGCCAGGAAGAAGAACAGGCTTGGGTGGAGAATGGACTGGGACCGTCCCTCAGGAGAAAGACTTGGGAGTGCTGGAGAAGCTGGCAGTGTGAGCTTTCGGCCTAGAGCCAACTGCAGCCTGGGCTGCACCCGAAGCAGGGCAGGGAGGGGACTCTGCCCCTCTGCTCTCTGAGACCCAGCCTGCAGTGCTGTGTCCAGCTCTGGGGTGCCCAGGGTAGAGAAGAACATGGACCTATTGAAGCAAGTCCGGAGGAGAACACAGGGATGATCTCAGGGTGGAGCATCTCTCCTACAAAAACAGTCTGAGAGAGCTGAGGCTGTTCAGCCTGGGGAAGAGAAGGCTCTGGAGAGACCTTGGAGACCCTTTGAGTACCTCAAGGGGGGCCTATAAGAGGCACCTTTTACAGGGGTGTGCAATGCTAGGACAAGGGGGAATGGCTTTGAACTGAAAGAGAGGAGGTTTAGATTAGATACTGGGAAGAAATTCATTGTTCTGAGGGTTGTGAGGCACTGGAAGAAGTTGTCCAGAGAAGTTGTGGATGCCCCATCCCTGGAAGCATTCAAGGCCAGGCTGGATGGTGCTTTCAGCTGTGTGGTCTAGTGGGAGGTGTCCCTGACTATGAGGGTTGGAACTAGATTATCTTTAAGGTCCCTTCCAACCAAAACCATTCTGTGATTCTAACTATCAAGAAATAATAGCTTATTAGAGTTTCCATATAAGAATCACCTTGTTACTTTCTTTATGCAGTGATTTCAGCTGGGGTAGAGTGAATTTTCTTGCTGCTAGCTGGTGCAGGGCTGTGTTTTGGATTCAGTGTGAGTGCACTGTTGATAACACTCTGGTGTTTCAGTGGTTGCTCAGTGCTGCTCTCTCTAAGTCAAGGACTTCTCTGTGCTTGTGCCAGCCAGGAGGTGCAGGAGGAGCTGTGAGGGAGCATGGCCAGGACAGCTGAGCTGAGCTGGCCCCAGGGACACTGCAAACCATGGCTGCTGTGCCCAGCATGGGCTGGGGGAGCTGCCTGGGAGGGGCTGAGAGCTGCTGGAGGCAGCAATTGTACTGTGCAGCACTTGTTCTTCTGGGGTTTATTTCCTTCTTTCTCTCTTTTCATGACTAGTAGTATTATTGCCATCACATTTTATTTTGTTTGCTGTTCTTGCCTCAGCTCATGAGGTTTACCTTTTTTCTCATTCTCCTCCCCACCAGGAGGGATATTGGAGGGAGTGAGTGGCTGCATGATACTTTAGTTGTTGGCTGGGCACTTTATTATATTGTCTTTGGAGGTTTTGTTTATTCAGAGGTAGAGGAATTTAGTAATAAGCAAAATTGTTGTTAAATAAGGAACATTACATTTAGCAATGTAAAACTTCTTATTTTAGTGTTTAATAGTTTCTATCTGTATTATCCAGCTTTGACTGAGGCACACATAGTGTATATGTAATTATTACTTGTTAATGAGCACTGGTCCTGAAATTTTAGTAAAAAGTGAGATAGTTTATTTTTTTAGGATTTTTTTCTTTAGAATTGAAAGATTACAAACCAATTGAATTTGTTTTGGGTAGTTTAGATGAAGAAAAAGGTTATAGAATCATAGTGTGCCCCCTGTCCCATGTTTTCATCCTGCAGCCTGCTTCAGAAGGGTGCTGGTACAGAATGAATACGATAAGTTTTGGCCTATGGATGCATTTCTATTTCCAAATAAGCAGCTTTTAACCCTTGTTTTGCTTTGCTTTGAGTGCAGCCTGGCGAAGATGTGGGCCATGTCCATTATGATGCTGAGATCATTCTTACCAGGCAGACGTATTTGGAGATCCTCAGGTTTGTCAGTGAGGAAGCCTGGCAGCCAGGAGCCCTGGATGAGGCACTCGGTGATATTTTGGTCAATTTTAAGCACCATGATGAGGAAGCTTGGCGGTGGAGATTTGAAGACACCTTTGGAATTGATCTATATCATTTGCTTTGGGTAAGAGAATAAAGGCTGATTATTGCTTTTAATTGCTGTTTTCTTCAGTTTCTCTGTGCTAATCAATATTACCATCTTAACTCCGCAGATAAAGCAATTCTTTCCATCATACTTCTAGTGAGTCTTTTTCTTTATGGTTGCTGAAGGGTGTATTTGCTTTAAGAAGGAATTCAAGTTTTTTATTCCTGTGGTCATCTGTTCTCTATTGTACCTTTGGTTTGGGGCTTTTTTTCCTGGTGTGCTTTTTCTTTTCTTGAATTTTATACCTGTGCTACCAGACTCATTGTGCTCTAGCACTTTCTTACCACAAGAACTGACACCTCATGCATTATAGATCTTCCATGTTTGTCTCTTGTTCATATAGTTGCTGAAGCTGTTGGCTTCTCCAGGAGTTGGAATATATACTGAGAGAAGTATCTATTTAAACTCCTATAGGTCAGAGGCTTTTGCAGATTTTGTGGAAAAAATTGTATAGGGTGAGAGAGGAGAGTTGGGAATTATAAAGTGCTAAGCTGAAGATCTCTAATAAAGATGAAGCTTTCTGAAAAATCTTTACAATTCAGAATATGCCAGTGTTTTGTGCTGACATAATCTTGCAACTAGCCTGTCTAGATTTGAGGGGTCCCTGGAAGCCAAATGACAAAAGCAGGCTGTCAGTAACCTCTGATAGGGGTCCTTGGGTGGAAAGACACTGTGGAGTCCTTCTTTGAAGTCTTGCTGCTTTTACCCAAACTGTAACTTTGTCTCTCTGTGCAGGAGTTGGCAGCAGTTGTTCTGTGTTTCAGAGCAGGCACAAACTGCTCAAGCACTAGCTGACAACAATTTGATAATTTAGAAGTGTGGTCACTAATGTAACAATCATCCTAAGGAAGAAATAACTAAATATAACAAGAAACAAATGAGCAACTGCAATGTAAGGCTGTGACAGGGATGAATATTAGTACTGCCACAAAAGTGTTCTGCCTTGTGCTGCTCACATGGGCTGTGGAAGCAAGGAAGAACTCAGCTATTCTTTGTAAATTACATTAGTAAAAATAGAAGTTGGAAGTTTCTTCATGTGTACTGTCAGTAAGCTTGTGAAAGGTCCAAATATGGGTCATAATTTTTTCCTTTTTTTCAGCTACTCTTGTGCGTAGTGTGCATTGTGATTGTAATGGCTACAGAACTGAGGACCTATGTTTCCCGCTTTGTTCAGCTAAAATATGTTTTATTTCTGACTTTCCTCGTCAGTTTTGTATGGAATTGGTTTTACTTGTACACGGTAAGTTCTGTAATCTTAATGGCTTTTTGGCTTAGAACTGTACAGCTATGAGGGAGTTAAGGTTGTTTAGTTCCTTTGATTAGTTTACATACAGCTTTTAATTAACTGCAAAATAAAAAAAGGGATAAACATTTTCTTTTGCATGTTGATAGGTGTGTTAGATTAAAGAGCAAAAGAAACCCTGACAACTGCATTCTGCTGTAGAGGTGCACAAAATTCAGAGAGCACTAGAACTCTGATTTCACTACAGGGGCAAGGCAGATGTAACCTCTGACTAAAGCAGCTTGGTAGAAAAGGTATACAGAAATATATTCAGAGTTTTTTTCTTAAGGTTCCCTGGTAGAAACTGTGTTTCATGTGATAGACCAGATAAATGCCTCATTAATGGTGATTAAGTGGCTGATGGTACAATCACATCAGCTTTATTGAGGAGGAATTTAGGATACCAGATCAAAGCCCAGCCACAAAATCTGCCCTCACATCTTGTCAATCAGGATTGGACTGCAGTGTGTCAAATGCAGGGACAGCAGAGTGTTGGAGAGTGGCATGGCTCTGGCATGGGGTTGGAATCCATGCAGATGGCTTGGGTTGAGGCAGTGAAGAATGTTAGTTTTGCAACAGATGATTTGACCAAATTTTTATCTTTTGATTGTCAGTTGCAAACAGTAAGGTAAAACTATAATAAATACAGGTATTTCTTATGGGAATTATTTGGGGAAAAAAAAGAGGCTGTTTTAACTAGTTAATTGCATGACAGCTCTGTCTCTATTCCAGAAACATGAAAAGAAAAGATGTCATCAGTTTACTTTTGCCTATAACTTGTATCTTTGAATATTGTAGTCTGATCCTTTGACAATTGACTCCTTTTGGAGAATAACTTAGAGGTAGACATTATCTCAGGGGTTTTGTCCATTCCTAGAAGTTCTTAGAATTTAACTCCATTAAATTGTTTAGGTAGTAAACTTTTCTAAATACCTATTACATGAGGAATTGTCATTACAAGGGGACAGTGGGGAAGTTCCCATTTATGTGGGGAACTATCCCCAGGCTGCAGAGAGTAAGCAGGGCTAGCTGGGGAGCAGCACTCCTGGCTGCAGCACTCAGTGCATGTCCCTCCTGCTGTCCCTGCAGCTGGCCTTCGCTCAGCACCAGGCAGAGATGGCCAAGATGGGGCAGTTTGACAAGGTCTGTGCCGAGAAGCTGGAGTGGTATGGAAGTCTCATGGGTAAGCTCTTGTCTTGGTACTTTGCAGTAGTGGTTAAGATCACAAAATACCCATCCATAGTATCTCAGGATACTCAGATTTCTTCATGGGTAGTACAGGGAATTCTCCTCAATACATGATTACATGGTTTTACCCTTTTCCCGTCCCGTAAGACTTTGTTTTCTAGGCCTTGGGAGGAGAGCTGGCCCCAGCACTGTACTTGGGGTATGTCATGGTGTTACTTCTTTTTCTTGTAATTTACCTGTTTCCCCAGTACCATTCAGTGCCATTTACTAAAGACAGGCAGGCAGAGTTCAGGACAAGGATTTTTTTTCATGTATTACAGGTGTGAGTACAATGGATTTCAGGAATTGGATCTGTAATTGTTTATTCAGGTGTTACTATTTTACAGAGAAAGCTGATTTTTTTTATTAGCTGTTATTTCTATCCAGTGCCATAGCCGGTAGATGAAGGGTGGCAGCTCTTAGAGTGCTTGTTATGGTCTTCACTGTGTAATTTCTTGACTGTTGTTTTTGATTACATGTCAATGATTTATGTTCTGACTGCAGTAAAACCTAACTACAGAAACACTGATGTCATGAATCACTTGTTTATAATGTAAAGGTTCCCTTAAGAAGTAAGACTTCCTGCTTGTAACTAAAATAGACCCTTGAATCCAGCAAGCAAAGCAGACAATTTCAATCTCCCTGCAGACTGGCAGATGAGCAATAACACAAAATGATGCTGTGTCAGTAGCTGTGAACACAGTGTTCACAGCAAGTTCATAGTTTCCACAGATGAGACTTTTTTCCCTGAGGCTTCTGGGAACTGATCTCACCTAAAGAGCTTTCTTGATTATACATGGGAAAATTTCGGGTTCTTCTCTTTTCCAGCCTTCCCTCCCCTTCCTGCATCCCCTTGACTGGATACACTGTACTTACAAGCCAATCTCAGATGTGTAAAAATAAATCTGTTTTGAACTGCATCTAGAAGAGTTCTCTTCCATCTGTAACTGAAATGCTCCTTTCTGTATTGCTGCTGTGTCACAAAGTATCTTTTTAAGAAGTAGTAATAATATGTGTCTGCTTTGACTGCAGAATGGCTTAGAAGTACATGGACGTTTCAGGATGATCCCTGCAAGAAGTATTATGAAATTCTGCTTGTAAATCCTGTTTATATGGTTCCACCATCAAAGGTATGTGCCAAGCCTGAAGGGACTGCCAAGGCCTAGGTTGGTGTTTGTGTGACAACACTGGTTTTCTGTTTATTTTCTAGGCCTTGGCAGTAACTTTCACCAACTTTGTAACTGAGCCTTTGAAGGACATAGGACAAGGTATTGGTGAATTCATCAAGGCACTTATGAAGGAGATACCATTAATTCTGCAGGTTCCAGTGCTCATTACCATGGCTCTGGGTGTCCTGGTTTGTATACATTCATCTTACATTTAGAAGCTCAATTTTATTTTTTAAATATTAAATGTGTTTATATTTAAGTATTATCTATTATATGATGTATTTCTCATTTGTACAACTGAACAGATTTCTTAGCACAAACAAATTACTTCTGCAAGGGAATTTTTTCTTGACAAAGGCTTCATACTACAGTTGGTCTAGGAATTAAAAGAGCCGAGTTTTGTACTCAAACTGTATTCCTCTCCCACTCCCCAGGTGGGATATAGTAGCATTAAACTGCTTCAAATCTTAGGCTCTGTGACAGTTTATTGCACCTTAGTTCTCATTTCTTCCTTGAGTCATTACATTGTGATGTGTGTGGCTGGCATTTAACACGAAGGCATTGAGTTAGAACCTTAATGTAGCACTAACAATTAACTGCATCCAGCAGGCAGTTCCTGCAGTGTGGTCAGACTACAGAAAGCTTGAGCTGGAGCCATCCCCTTCACCTGACCTTTTCCTAAAGGGTCTTTCAGATATATGACAAGAAATCTGTGTGCAAAACCATAGGCTGCAGATATTTGGTGTTTTGCTCAGTTTGGGTTTTTTTTTCCTCTCCCCCAGACTTTTTGCTATGGTGCTGGATCATCAGTGTCTGCATTAAGATACTTAAGGGCTTCTCAGAAGAAGAGTCTTCCTCTGCCTCCTGGTGGGCAGGAGCCCATAGCCTTTGGGCAGTACGATGGGAGAAGAGCAGATGAGTACTACCTGCAGCAGCAGCCCTACGTGCACAGAGCCCACCAGGACAGAGGGGACGCTGCCACCAGGCCCCTGCCCAGGCTGAGAGCGGGCAATGGCAGCAGGAGCCAGGACACGGCACACGCCAGTGACCAGCTGGATGCACAGCAGGTACCAGAGGCCCACAGGGACAGATTTATACTCTTTATTGGGCCTATTTACATGTTCTGTTTCCTGAGGGAAAAAAATACCCATCATAGTTTGGGTGAGCCCTACCCCTTGAGCTGGGATGCACTTGAAACAGAAGGTGCTGTCACTTTTGATTGCCTAATTAATAGGTTATTACTGATTTCTTGCAGAACAGGTTGTACACTGAGTCTGAAGCTCATAGACTTGAAACTCTCCAAGCTGAAAACCTTACTGCAGAAGCTGCACTTGAGCAGCAAAAACAGGAGACAGGCAAAGTAGAGGGAGAGACTGGAGAAAACCTAGAAACCTGTGACCCTAATAAAAACCTAGAACAGAAAAGTTCTGCTGCAGAACCATGCAAAGAGAAGAAAGAGAGTGTTTTACATGACTCCAGGAAAGAGACTAAGGAAGACCCAGACTCTGCTGTAAGTTTTGTCTAATCTTTACTTGTCATGTACTTGATAATTCTGCTCTCGTTCTCAAGTGTAGAAGAGACAAGAACATCAGTGAGCTGTCAGGTGGGAATGTAAAATCTGGGAGAGGGTACTCTGGAGCCTGAAATAAAGGTGTTAAGTAAGGTGATACACCTCTAAGTGGCCAGAAAAACCCAGGCTTCTGGAGTGCTGCTGCTTGTTGGAAACCAGGTTTGTGTAGTAAGTTTTGAGTAACTCCCATAATGCTAATTCCCAGCTCAGATGTCTCAGGTATGTCTTTGGGTTTATGTTCTTTAAAATCAGTTTGCTTCTTGTCAGGTCAGTTTTAGGGCAGCTGATGGATTTGCTCCTGGTGTAATGATCTGCAGAGAGTGAGCACTTAATGTTGTAGCAGGCGGTTTTTAGGCAGCTCAGAGCTGAACAGGGCCAGGAGCAGGAGCTGCCCTGGGGATGGACATTCCAGTGGTTGTTCCCCAGAGCTCCCCCAGCCCAGCTCGTCCTTAGCCAGAGCTGGAGAGCAGCTGAGGTCAGGTACAGGAAGCAGCACCTGTGCATTTCTGTGGGTGGCACTGGAAATTGGGGTGCTGCAGGCACTGCCCCAGGCCCATGGCAGTTGGTGCCCAGTGCCCACCACCCCTGTGACTCCCTGGTGCATGGGCACGTATCACACAAGCTGTAGAGCAGCATGAGCAGCTGTTTCTTGAAAGTAAGTACTTCTTGAAAACTTTCTGCTGATTGCAGAACTGTTCTGAATTAATGTGGGAAACAGTTAGCTAAATATTACCAAAAAACCATAATGCTTGAAAAAACTATTTTTTATTAAACAGAATTAAAACTAGGGTTTAATTTTTTTATAGAAATTATTGTTTCTTCCAAACTTTGTTTCTGCAAAGAGACTAAATACTAAAGCTATTTCTTCTCCTTTTTTAATTATTTTTTTAAAAAAAAGTATAAAAGAAAACAGAACTTTTTTTCAGGAAGTACAAATCAGGGGGGAAAATCAAATTTTCTTTAAAAAGAACATAAAAATTTAAGTCTTTCATTAGATTGAGACAGTGGTAGAATCCACTAATGAGCAACGAGAGAACTGACATAGAAAAAAAAGTTGTAATAATTTTGACAGACTAGAGGCAAATAAGAGGGAGACACAGTACCAGTACCTCAGACACTGCTCTGGAAGCAGCTGCCAAATGCAAGAGCAGGGGCAGCTCTGTAATTACTGCTCACCAGTGTGATGCTGCTGCTATTTCTGTGAAAAATCAGGAGAAAGGAGACAGAGCTACTGATTGTAGTCATCTTAAAAAAGGCAAGTGTGCTTTTCCAGAAAACCAGAATGACCCCTAGGATGCTGCTGTACATTCTTCTGGGGTCTTCAGCTGGAATTGGGTCCCTTTATAGCTGAGGGTAGGTGGACTCTCTGCTCATCCATTCTCTTCGCTTGTGAGCGCAAAATCAGGCTGAAAAAATCCTCATCTGGTACAGTGGGGCCTTTGGCAGCTCCTGGAGGAGCACATCTCTGATCATCCAGTCTGGAACCCTACAGACAGACCAAGCAATAAAAGCTGCATATTTACAGGAAGATATGGAGTAAGTGAACAATATTAAGTGAAAAACCTACTAAAAACTTTTGCTGGCAGATTTAAAGCTAGTAGAGAGATTTAATTTATAAGTTTTGTTTCACTTTAAACTTGCTTAATGAAATTATTGAGTCTAAGTGTAACTAAAATGGTTCCTTTGACCCACTTGTCCCATATGTCTGAAAATGACCCCCCCAGTTCAGTTGTTTGACATACTGCAAAATGAGATTTAAGTGGCCTTAGTTCAGAAGGAGATTTTTTAGCATTAGTACAGGGTGTTTCTGGTCTCGTACACCAGGAAGTATGGTTGTCTTCCTTCCCTTACACAGGGACTAAAAGATGGCTGCAGTGCTGTGAGATTTGGGGAGGCACTCCTTGAAGGCCCCTTGGCTCCACTCTGTGCAGCTGGGTACAGTTTAGTGCCAAGGTTCTAGAGCAGGTGGCAAACCCTGCTGGGCTGGGCTCTGCTCCCCAGCTGGGGAGTGGTGTTCCCACAGGAACAGCCTGCTGCTGGAGGGCAGTGTGGGCACAGGAGGGACAGCACAGCTTTCAGTGGTGGCTGGACCTGGGACAAGCACCCTTCAGACAAAAAGGCTCAAAGGCAGCAACCCTTCTGTGCTTGTTTAAAGCAGTCCATACTGATCAGAGGAGATTAAATATTTTTAAATTATTTTAAATATTTTTCCAGTCCTAAAAGAGAATATTTCTAGATTCTTTGCTTGACTCACAAGGTTCTATTAACAGAACATGGTATTTCAGCAGGCTGATGAGCACTGTCATGTAGACTCAATTCTAGGTGCTGCTTTCTCAGCCAGGCTACCATACTTACTGACCTTTGGAGAACTCAGCATCTGAATTTTGTATTTTTGGCTGCTTATCGACCAATCAGACAAACCAGCAAGTCTTTTTAATTCTATTTGGTCTAATTGGTATATGCACATGCTCTAATTGAAAATCAGTCACCTCACTTGTATATTGCTATAAACTATCATTTAAACTTAATCTTGTGGGAATGATGACCACTCTTACCACCAAAACCTGGATACTGAATTCTTTCAGTTGGAAAATTAGGATTGCTGGTGTATCACGTGTCCTCCTTAGCAAGCCAGGTCTAAACCATTTTACATACTCCTTTCAATAGCCTCATTTGTTTTCTTCACTTTTTAGGCATTTCTTACTTCTAACAGTTATTGTGGTATAAATACCAAAATTATACTTACTAGACTGGATAATCAACAAAACCCCAACCCTCATCTTTTGTTCTCTTATGTTCCTCCTTATCTGTCAGATCAATACGTATCTTAAAACACAGTGGCTTCCTTACAGGAATGCAGTAGAGAAGTCCCAGAGGCAGAAGCTGAGGAGGTGTTAAGCCCTTACCTGGCATTTGATCAGTATATCGAAGAAGTCGTCATCCAGGTCGCCGTTGGCGCTGGCCCCGAGCTGGCCCAGCAGGGCGTGGCTGCGGCGCTGGCTCAGGCCGGGTAGCTGGCTCAGGCTGGCGCGCTGCTCGTCCAGGCGCCGGCTCTGCGAGCTCGCCAGCAGCTCCAGGAACTCGTCCGTGTGCGGGGACACCGCCGACGTGGAAAAGGCTGCCAGGACATACAGAACAGTTAGAGTTAGCCTAGGAGTAAATCCATTGCTGTACTGAGTCTTGTGTGCAAATACATTTTGAAAATAGTATTTGGCAAAAACTCGAGTCAAATACAGATTTTACTTTTAAAAAATTACATTTTATCATCGTTTTAGGTGGAGTAGAGGATGTTGCCACTGAAGGAGCTGGGAGTCTGTTCTTCTCCTGGAAGCAGCACCTCTGATCATCCATCCTGTTACTCTGGAACCGACTCAGCAGATCAAAGAACCCTTCATCTGCCATTGTCTCACGGCTGCTTTTCTGAAAAGGAGAAAATTTGGGGTATTTGACCTTTGAGTGCCTACAGCTGGGACAACTGCATCAGAGTTTCAGTCCAGTGATACACTTGATATTTACATCTCTGAAATTTATTAAACAAATTTTTTTAGTCAACCATTTCTATAGCCAGAGATCTATCCAAGGAGGAGATGCTAATGCTAGGGCAGCATTTTGGAGAGTGAAATATATTAGAAATGTCTCATTCTCTGAAATGGAAAGAAACAGTGCTCTGATCATGGTAAAATGGGAGTTCTTCCTCCTAGCCGTTAATCCAACAAAACCCCAAATGCCCTTGAGAGAAAACAGAAACAAGACCAGCAATGAACAGTTGCCATTGTCTCCTCAGGTCTATGACCAAATGCCTCAGTTCTTTTCTTTTGAACTGACTTCTCTCAAGAGTGTAATAACCTAAAAAGTATGTCCGAAATATCTCCCACTGCCAGAATCAGGAAAATAGATTTTGCTAAATTTGGAGAAGTGGGGTCTAGCAGAGACTTAAGACCTCAGCTTGCAAATAAATAAAACTTAAAAAAAACCACCACAACTAAAATGTTTCAATAGTAGGAAAATGTTAAAGCTAGCACCACCCCTGAGAGAGCTGTAGAATGACACATTGTGCATCAGTGTTTAAATCAAGTTAAACTGAACAGGACAGCTGCAGGAAGGTATTTTCCACACTTCTGATCACACAAAGATGAGTAAAGGCTCACCACACCTACCCTCTGAGAGTTTGGAAGTCGATGATCAATGGAATTACTGGCATCCTGCAAAACTTTGGAGGTGGTGCCGTTTTTGTACTTTTTGCCTTTTAGTCGATTTACAAAATGAAGTTTTGCTGAAGTTTTGGCAACCAGTGGTTTCTGTTTAACAAGAATCTCACTGTTCCAGTTTGGAACCTAAGAAAACAAGAGTCAGGAAATTAAGCCTTCTGATTTTACTTACCAGTACTGTTACCTCTTACTTGCTGCTGCTTTTCCTCCCCAAAAGGAAGCAGCTTTACACTATTTTGTTCTTGCAGCCACAAGGATGTATCCAAAGAGAGTGCCAGTGGTGACTTCAGCTGTACTGACTACGCATGCTTTGAGATTTTATTGATTAACATAACAGGCTTTGCCTCACCTGAAGAGACTGGAATTAGATATCCCAGTGTGGAGGGAAAAACAGCAATTTCAGTCTGCCACTGGAATCATTTAGGCAGAACTGCCAGCCCAGTATTGAAAGGCAGAATGTAAAAGAAATCTCATAGACTGATACAGGGATTTTAATCAGGAACTCCCACTGCCAAAAGATTTCTGAGCCTGGGGGGGGAGAAGTTGTTTTGCCTGTGACTCAGCTGTAACATTTCTGAAATAGCATCCTTACTCAAGATGGAGGTTGAAGCTTCTGATGGTTTGCAAGTTGGTTGAAATCTCAAAGTGAAAAACGGAGCATGTATTTTAAGTCCCTATAACATGACTGTAACCAAAGAAAAAGTGTTCAGAAGAGCTAAGCTAAAGCTCAGGAATTTTATTCTGAATTACTTCCATGCTGCAACCTCAACCCATCTCTATAAAGAGATGAAAATTCCTTTGATGCTCATTACAGAACCCCATTCTTTCTCATTCATGCAGGGAATAAAGCAGGCTTCCCACAAGCCATTACAGCCATCACCTGTCACATGCTGTTACCTACATGACAGAAGTATTTTTTGTTAGTATTGTCAGACCTGCTGTTGTGGAGCTCCTGTGATCAACTAAATTAAAAAGGGAGGCAAGTGGCACATCAGCACACCCTCAGAAATGTTTCACTGCAATATCAGCAGCAGAACAGAAAGAAGCAAAGTGCCAACCTTTTCTGGTGTTAATTTCATAAGTTCCATGTTCTCCATACTGTAACGACGTCCTCTTGGTCTGCCACCTTCAAGAGACAAATTCATCTTTTTATTATTAAAATTTATGGTGTCACTTGACAAGCTGTGGCTGTACTCATCTAAGGTCCAAGACACAGACACAATTAGAACACATAAAGAAACTAAGCAGTACCCTGTGATTCACAATATAAATCCTCCAGAAAAGGAGGTGCTGAAGGGATCCAATACCTCAAGAACCTTTTTTAGCTGCGGGGGAGAAAACCAAGCAAAATTCCATACTCAACCCCAACTTAGTAAAGAACTCAAATGAGATTCTTTTTTAAATTCTCTGCTGGGAAACTACTTCAGAAAGAGGCACATACCATTCAAACTGTTTTCCACTGCATGGCTTTCTGCCATCATGGAGTTGTTTGTGCTGTAGCTTAATCCAAGAACCATTTGAAGATCTGAGAGATTAAGTCTGGCAGTGAGTTCTCCGCTTCTGTCTCCTACCTTCAAGCAAATAAAATAAGCAGTTGTATTACCTTAACAAATACTCACATGTGTAACTGTAAAGCAATACTTGTCCCATGACTTCTGAGAGAAAAAGGCTGAAAAGGTTTTCCTGCTTGAAGACTGAGAACATCTTTTTAAAGAAGTAACAACTAGCAGGTAACATAAAAAAGCCTGAAATAATTTCTGCTTGGCCACTAACTTGGGAGTCCATGATGCCATTTTTTGGCATTGTGAGTGGCGACACTAGGACTAAGGAGCTGACTGGCTGAAATAATCTGGAATCAGCTGTCTCTAGAATAATTGAAAATGCATTCCATCGCTCAAACTCAGATGCACAAACACACCTCCATAAAACCTCTGTGAGTGAGAGTAAAAACCAACAGCCAGCACAGTGGGAGTATGAAAATCATACCTCTCTTGAAATCTCCAGGTGCCTTTCTGCGAAATGGATGGCTTGGTCATGATTTCCCAGAGCAGTGTAAGCATTCCCCAAACTCCAGCATGCTCTTCCTTCCCCAATTCTGAAAACAACACACATTTGCAATTACACCTCTACCTGCT
>NW_005054357.1:1019657-1032344 GCF_000277835.1 Geospiza fortis | reverse complement strand
TGAACACCAGAGGTCTGGTTTTCACAGTACTGCCAAAGTAATTTGCTGGGCTCAAAAAATGGAGGCAATCATCAGAGACCATGCTACCACCAACATATTAAATATTCTATTTAAGGAGTGTGATCTGGTTATAAATAAATATGAACAAATTTAATAAATGTTTTTAATTTTTAAGCTCAGAGCAAACAAGTTAGTTTTGTAAGCATGGGACATTTTATAACCTACTTTGCTCCTCCTCAGTTTGCATGACTTATTAGTCCTCTGTATTCTTACTGACTTAAGAACAGGTACATTTAAATGTTGCAAAAAATTATGGTTGCACCCAACACTATAAAAAAGGCCTCAGAAATCAGTACTGTAATATAAACATTACTTGCTGCTGTGTTATCCTCCTTCCCCCATCCCTTCCTGTATTATTAACTTGTGGACAAATAGAACACAGATTCTTAAGAAAGTAGGATGAATTACTATAATGAACTCATGAAAGACAGATCTGCTTTTCCTTAATTTACACAGACTTGCTGACAGGAGATGATGTAGAAAGAGTCATTCATCAATTTGTCTTTCATCTCAGACTCATTAGCTGCAATACCATTATGAGTAATTTTCGTTCTCCATATGAAAACCAAAGCCCAGCACTGGGGGAATTCACATGAATGCAGCTGTCACATGGGGAACAATGCCAGTGGAGTTGAAGGTAACAGGATTTGCTCTGAGTGTCACACATACATGAAACAATCTCTTAGGGCTTACTTGTCATGTAGCTCCTGAGCAATCACAAGATGTTTGAGATGATAATCAATGGCTCTCTCATAGTCCTGGAGCAGAGTGTAGGTGTTCCCCAGGCTGTAGCAGGCCTGTGCTTCCACAGCTCTGTCCTTCAGCTGCCGAGCCAGCTGCAGCGTCCTCCTGCAGGAGAGGGTCAGAAACCACCACAAGGAAAAGCCTTCAGAAGTGCACATGCACAAATGAAAATCTGTTACACAACTTCAACAAATTGGGGCAGCAGGCTAGCAAATTATCGGCTAATAAATTACTATCTTGTAAACCCTTACAAGCTCACACTTGTAAAGCCTCCCTCCACTGCAACCTACTTCATTAGAGAGCAAGCTGATTCCTCAAACAGCATCATTTAATTTACTGCTCCATTAATAACTTGTAGGACTTTGCCTGAGGTTGCACTGTTTAATAGCAGTGTTACAATACCTACTTTCCCATTCAGCATGGGCAGGACAGGCCTATACTCACCAAGCCAGCTGAGCTGTGCTGGGCAAGAAGAATTTGAGGGCTCAGAGGGATCTGCTCAGTACTGAGGCTTTTCTCCCTAAGAACTGGTGTGCTCTGAAATCCCAGTCAGATGCTAATAACACCTGTACTGTATCTTTGCCAAGCTTTTACTTTCCCAGGTACAGCAGCAACTGCTTAGTGGTGCAGAGATCAAGACAAGTCTGGCTTGAAAATACAGACTAAAGATGTAAATTGATGTTGCTGTGCACCAGCTCTCTCAGCTGGTGAGCACACCTGAGGCAGCCACCCATCCCAGGGTAGGAAAGCTCCTCACATCATTCCAGAACTCACTAAGAGCTGAGACAGTAATGCCTGCTTCTAGAATAATGGCAATAAATGCCTAGCAGTGAAAGATGTCTGTCTACAGCACTGCAAAGTAACTAAAGTAGCAAAAGAGTTAAAAAAATAAAAAGCATTAATGCTGCCCCTCCCTTAAGAGAATCAGAATAGTTAAACAACAAAGGAAAAATTTCTTTGCTAAACAAATGGAAATTTCTCTAAAGTATGTGTTGAAGCAATGGCAGTTCCACAGTGAGCTACAGCATCAGGCACAACAGAAGTAAACTGTACAAGAGATCTAAATTGTGTTTGTCAGCAGTCACTCACCTGTAGTATTCAGCAGCAGTTTCAAATTCCCCCAGGAATATGTAGGCATTTCCAAGGTTGCTGTATGCTCTTCTTTCTGCTGATCTATCACCAAATTCTTTTGCAATTAGGAGACGCTTAAAATGCAAGAAAAGATTGCATTCTTTAGGTCAACAATGCTATGATAATATAAGAACAGCCAAACTTGAAGTTTGTGCCATTAAGATTTAAAACCTGCATTAAAAAGCTTGCAACAAGATCCAACACACAACACATGTACTAAAGGTCAGGAGCAACCTGATATTCTGCTAGAACAGAATTCATTACTAGCACATTGTTGTACCTGTTCATGGGCTAAAACCGCACTCCTGAAGTTGCCCAGAAGATAGTGTGTGTTCCCCAGATTTCCAAAGGCACGTCCTTGTGCTGCTCTGTCACCCAGCTCTGTTACTATTGACAGGTTTTCCCTGTTTTGGGGGAGAGTGAGAACGAGAATAGTGACTTTTAAAAGGTTTGGGTTTTTTCTCACAGTCATTGAAATACTAATTTCAAAAATTCTTATATAAAGGAAAAGGCAGAGATAATTCTACTTTGGCCTATTTTAATGGCCTTTAAATAACCATGAATCTGAGTAAGAAATACTTTCTGTGAGCTACCAAACTCCACTGCATTCTAACTCAAGCCAGTGCTCCCCTCTAGTTACACACACAGGTCCTGTTGTCTCAGCCTGGTTTGAAGAGTTCTGCTGGTTTCTAACTAAGGGTTGTCAGGTACAGTACAAGTGAGGGCAGGGTAAAAACCAGTGCATGTCTTGTTGGAAAGACAAACTGACAGGTACCTCTGTTCTGCAGAGAAGCATTCCACAGTTCAGCTCATGGCACTGCAGATCTCCCACATTCTAATGAACTACATGATCACATCCTCCCAGCCCCCAACACTCAAAGCTACTACTTACTCATAATACTTTGCAGCTTTCTGTAAAGCATTTTTCACATCATCTGGAAGTTCCCCTGGATCATGAGTCCCAGCATTAGCTACATTTTTCCCTTTGGAGTGATATACATTTCCCAGATTATACAGTGCTCTTGCTTCCCCAACCTGAACCAGAAGTAAAAGAAGGCATTAAAATTTCATGCTTCAAAGTCTTCTGTCACAACAACAATTTGTACAATCCACAGATGGGAAAAAAGTTCCTTAACTACTTGTCAATACCCACTCTGCCCATTCTGAACATGTTACCACCTACCCAGTCATAGCCCTCAATCCAACTGTTTTGCATACTACTTCTTTTTGAAGAGCAAGACACATTCTTGAGGTCAATTACCATTAAAAATTAAATTTAAAACAAAACCACCACAAAAAGGGTAATATTTAACCTGGACCTACAGTCTTCCAGGTACAAACAACTGTATTCCAACTAATAGATTCGTACTACCTAGAAGAAATAATTGAATATTCACTATTTCCCTCTGGAAGGTGCACATTCCTTACCAGTACCACAGGGTTCAGGAATGTGTGTTAGCACTTTACATCCAAATTCCTGCACAATTCTTACCTTATCATTAAGTTCTCTGGAAATATCCAGATGTCTCTGACAGCAAACGATAGCTTCTTCAAAATTGCCAAGTACCTTTAAGGTGTTGCCCAGGTTCCCACTGGCTTTAGCTTCTCCCAGTTGATCTCCAATTGTCCTAAAATAGCAGCAATTAAGTACCCAGAAAACAGTGTATCATTTAAACCAATGTATGGTAGAGAATTACATGAATTAATGAAAGAGACCACAACTATGTAAATGTAAATGTGTTCAGTTCATTTTGTATCTGAAATGCACTCAAACGTTCAGTCTGTGGTTACAGACACCTCATTCTGTCACTGCTGTTTGGCCAGCTGCTGGTATTGATCATCTGCTTAACATTTATCTTTTAAATTCACATCTTTTAAGAACGGAATAGAGAGAAAATTCTTAAAGATTATTTAGAAAGACAGTCCCAGCATTAGAAAGAGAGGTTTAACTGCATTTGTGTTTTACTTGACCACCACCTTTTAAGTAAAAATCTCCTTTAACTTCACAAGACACTCAACTATAAGGTTTAAGACTTACAGTCTCCTCTGTAGCTCGAGGCGCTACTTCATTTCTACATTTTAATGAGACTAAGGCAAGAGACTGCCTTAGTCAGTACTGCAAGAGACTGGGGGACAACACAACAAAACAAATGCCCCAAGATCACAGCACAAGAGCAGGGTAAGGCAGGGGGAAGAATAGATTTACGTCAAATTGATGTTAAGTACATTATATGCCTGGATCTATACAAATCAGTAAAAGTCAGATACACAAATAGCATCTGAAAGGGATAGGCTTTTAGATTTCACAGTATTACATTATGAGTTTTACACAGATAAACATTAGGGAGTTCTGTCTAGTAAACGAGAGCAGCTCAACAATACAGAGAACTACAAACACTGAGTTTTAGAAACATGAAAGGGTAAAGAAAGGGTGGATTTAAAGCAGCCATTTAATTATCCAGAAACCTGGTGAGGCCTCAGTCAGTTCTAGGATTATGGTGCTAGACCAAGTATTAGCTGCCAGGTTAGAGGGCACCCAAGTGACCTGCCAGGCCCCCAGCCCTGTGCCACACCACGTTCACTCATTAGCCAGTATTAATGCAGGGTTTGGCAGGACAGTGAGCAGTCAGCTGCTCGTGTCTCCCAGAATGGGATGGCATGGAGAACAATTACCTTGCGAGAGTTAAATCGTGGTGATGGTATTCCAAGGCCTTTGCATATTCCTGCAGGTAGAAATAGGCATTGCCCAGCTGGCTGTAAATAGCACTCAGGGTTCGTAAATCTTCAGTTCCAACCTGCACAGCAGCTTCAAAGAAAGACACCCCAGCCCGGCAATCTCCTGCCTTGCACAGGCGCTCGCCCTCCAGAGCCAGCTCCAGGCAGGAAGCCTCCATCCTGCACGGGGACAAAAAAGGCCAACAGTCACTCCAAATGTCACACTCTGTGCAGCACCTGAGCTCTGGACACAGCATTGTTTCATTCAGATGGCCTCTGTTTGTTTAGGAGAGGGAATCAGCAGCACACTACAACCAATGAGCTTTGCTTTAGAGTGTTACAGAAACCAAGGCTGAAATGGAAATTACAATTTCGATGGTGAGGAGCAAAATAACATTTCAACAAACAGCTACAATTTCTTATTTTTTCAGTCTCAGAGAGAAAACCAAACACTGCTTTGTGCCTAGGCAGCACTCAAAGGGTTCAAAAACAGTTTTCACCATCTAGGTAATTTCAGAAAAGTTACCTAGAAATCAAGCTATTACTGACAAATACTGATTCTGACAAATGGAAGCAGTTCAGATTTTTGGGGTGATGCCACAGTAACCTGCAAAATGATTCACAGGAAAAAAATCAAATTAGAATATTCTGTATATCAAAGACTGATTTTCCACAAGTTGCTTCCTCTGTAATTCAATACTCCTTGGCACTTAATTTCTTATACTAGCACTGCTGTAAAATTTCTCAGTGCAAGAAAAAAATATGTAGATTAAATTAATGACAACATGTATGTCAATTCAAGTCACTTCACTGATACACCATTAGTCCAGAACCCACTGGAATATTTTTCATTATTATGCACAAGTAATTGTGCAATTATAGAGACACAAAATACAGCAATCATGAATGAATTTGTAGAATATTAAATTTTGAACATGAACAAAGAAGCTGATAGAAAACTACAGTGGCATTCAAGTGCCTCTTTGCCCCAGTGAGCTCAGGAGTACAAAATGTAACATTTCAGTAAGTGTTAACAATTTTATCCAAACATTTCCCTCCTTTCTGGTTCTGAGATGCAAGGGAGGCAGGGGAGAGGAAGATGAGAAAGACAACAGCTCCAGGTCCCAGTCTTGAAGCAGTATGGTTCTCCAGCTTTTCCAGGATACATGCATTAAAAAGCTTGAAAAAATGTCAATGGTTTTTTTTTTAAGATTTTTTTCAAAACGAAAACTCAGTAAGAGACATTCTGTAATTGTTGAAAAAGTATATGCTAATGTTGCCAAAGAGTGGACAATCAAATGCTGGCTTTTCCAGAAGTTATTGTAGTGCAAACACCAGACCACACCTGTTTTGTGTGACATAGTGATGAAGTTTTTAACATACCTGCAATATTTGAATTTCTTTATTTTCTTAAACTAGAAAAATTTGATTATACAAACTTCTACTCAAATCTGAACAGGAAGGAAATATTTATGAAAAATCTAATGACTTCCAAAAGAGCTAGAACAGTTGGGATTACAAGCACAATACAAAACACAAAACACTACCATACCTGCTGGTCTTTGAGGTGCCACAACTTAAGCACAGCGAGATGACTGACATGGTTACCTTTTGCAATCAAAAGCACTCTCTGTTTGGTAGCTGCTAAAGATGCTGACAGCAAAAGATAACTCCAGCATGAAGTTCTTGCCAAGCCCAACTTTCCAGGCTGGATATCCATAACACATGCAGGATTTTAGGTTTGCAAACTCTCCTCCGAGAAGTCAGAGCATTCCTATTAGCTACAACAAACCACCTGGCTCTCATGACATTGTGCATGTGTGGAATGTAAGACAGAAGAAGGCAGAAATGATTAAGTACAATTAAGTACAAGGCAGAAATGATGACACCATCAGCAACTGAAGGTTTAAGACTTAAAACACTTCATTGGGTAATCTTAATCCTATCCAAAGAGGTTCTCTCCGGGCACCTCATGTTAACTGACATGTCCAATTAGAGTGACAGCGGGAAAATGTGGTGCTTCTCAGTGCAGATTGGGACCATTACACAGCCACACTCTTTGGATTTTTGCTTGAATGGCTAAAAAGAGCAGAACTTCCAGCAAAATGTGTGTGTGACATAACAATGAAAATGGACTCTGCTTCTGTAAGTGAATTTATTCAATTAAAAAAAATTAACTGCGAGGCATCAGCCACATGATCAGTGAAGAAAAAGCAGTTAAAAATGTACAAGGGCAATATCAGAGAGTGCTGCACTATGGTAGCCCCCCTGAGAGACTGCATTCATCTAGTTTCACACTACACCAAAAAATGCCAAATGCCAAGATAGCATTACCATTTCATCAGGGAATCTGAAATACAATCATTTGACTTTGCAACCCTAGATTCAGTATAACTTATAAAAATGAAAGATGTGGGATCTTTCATACAGAACACAATTAAGAAGTAATGGCTTATACTCAGACTGATGAAAATCAGCTGTTATTACAGAGCATTTAAATTCAACCAGAATTACAGGAAGTAAATGAAAATGGGAATTAATAATTGCTTGAGTAAAAAAAGAATGCAAAAATTACACAACTCTTGAGAGATTGTGTTAACAGGTTGCTAGAATCTGTACAGCAAATTAAAACTTTAATTCCATCTGGATCCATTCCTTCTGACCTACCATTTCAAAATCTAAATAAGCTATACCAAAATAGAACAGAGAACATTAAATATTTATTTCCACAGTTGCTTGCACTCAATATTTTATTCAGGTTATATAAGAGCTATGAAATCACTCAGTTATTTTAAAAGTTTCTGAGGCTTTTCCATTGAGCACCAAAACTGGATTCAGAAGAGGTTTGGGTTTGGTTTTTATTTGTTTTTTTCTCCCCTCTGCTACTTAAAGGACTCTTATGCAAATTAACACTTTTTTTTGTTTTGGTGGGTTTTTTTAGGATTTACGTAGGTGTTCTCCACCTGTCACTGCTAACGGTTCAACAGCACTTTGGCAGACTAGACAGGGCCAGGTTATCAATGTTTTAGGAAGTCATTAAATAGTTATAAGGAGAATATGTCATTACTTTCTCTGTTCCCTGGGCTGAATGGAATTATTTACTCAACACCCAGTGGCCAAACAAGAGATACATTGACTCTGCAGAGAGGAGAAGAGAACAAGCCCCATTCATCTGTGCACTTCTAAGGCAATTCTGTTTCTGCTGAACAGGAAAGAGTTTTCTCAGATAATACTTGAAAATGCTCACACAGGGCTTCATTTTGTTATGCTATCTATAGCTGCATGGCATCTCCTGAATAATTTCTCATTTGTAAAACTACCTCATCCTTATCTGGCCCTCAAAGCTTTTCCTCCTGCCTGGCTCCCCAGTATTGTTATTTTTCTTCTTCCCACACTGCCCCCTCCCCCTTCTCTGACCTTTTTCATGTTCTATTTTAAACCTTTATTATTTCTATTAATATAAACCCTAAGCATATTGCCTCCTTATTTTGTCTCCCTCCCTTCAGCTGTTCTCATCTCACAATAAGAACAAGAAAAGTAGTAAGAATTAAGTCAATGGAAGAAGGTAGTAACACTCCCTGATTACTACAATCTCTAAACACAATTTAGTTTTACTCAGTTCAATTCCCACTAAGAGGGCTTTTTGCTTTTGAGGGGGAACACAGCTGTCATCAATTTGCCATGAAACATGTAGGTACAAGTAACACACCCAGAGACAAAACAACCCCATGACATCTCTTTAGTTTGGATGCACAGCATCACCAGTGCCACAGCATCCTGTAATGAAGCTGACCTGTAATAAAGCACACTGTCATGAAGCTGGCACACCATTCCTGACTCCTGCCCTTACTCTGGGCTTCTCCCCGTGAGCACAAGCCTCCACAGTGACCACTGCAAACAGCTCCAGCACAGCCCCACTGCAGCACTGCTTCCGTCAAACAGCTCACACACAAAGAAACCACACCCCTGAATTCTGTCTTCTTTTGCTCCAGTCAAGATAAAAGCACTTACAAGGTTTTGGTGTATGAATTTAGCAGGCCAAAAGAAGCAAGTTATACAAATATTAACCCATTTATTCATACAAATCAAGTAACATTAGCATTTTATTTTCAGTCACTAAAAACAACAATGAAACAAATAATCTTCCTTCACCAGCATAAACATTTTTATAACTGCAAAATTATGAACTCTGGGGAGAAAGAAACACTTGCACAGTCAGAAACAGACCCACAGTAAAGCCCTTCCTTAGGAGTGGGCTCCAACTTCTTTAAAATCAGTTCTAATGGAATGCCAGAAGGAAGGAAAGAGCAGTCACAGCCAAACAAGCCTGGGATAATACCTGCAAGTCATTTTTTTTAAAAACTGGTAACTCCCTCTCCTGTAATTTATGACCTTTTATTTCCTGCACTAAATTTTAAATTCCAACAAAATAAAGTATTTCTAAATTATAGCTATCAACATCATCATAAAGTTCCAGGTCAATATACTGAATTAATTCTTAGTTTCTCAAAGTCTTAGGAAAGTTTAATATGTTTTTAAATTAAAAGTATTTTGCCATGATGTTTTTTAAATGTGAATCAGAGTATAGTTCTTGCAGAAGTTTAATAAGGTCATGAATATTGTTATTGTTGATATTTTTAATTGGTCTCGTTCAAACCTGTACTGACATACAGCATAAAGCAGTAAGACATTGTGCCCTGACTGCGCTTGCCAAATTTTTTAAAGTTTTTTTTAGCTTGTCAGTTTATACCAGTCAATTGGCCCTGACCTATTTTTCATCCATTTACTTCTATAATAGCACCCTGAACAGCTCCTGCTTTTATTAAAGAGCGAGCAAGGATATTCTGCAATTGTCTGGGGAGGACCGAGAGCACCAGCACCAGTGTGGGGAAATGTGGCAGAGGAATGCTGGGCAGTGGAAACACTCAGCACAGAGTTATGCTTACACACCTAGGGTCAAAGGCACAGAATAAAGATTTTAGCCAAATAAAGAGAAAAAACAGTAAATTACAGCTTATTTGCTAATTTTTCTCCTTACTGACCATGAGACAGCTTCTCCAGCTGGCTGCACTGCCACCCACGACACTGGACTTGTATGAAGTGTAATGAAGGACTTCTCTTCTATGAAATGGAAGAAAAGACCTCTCCAACAGCAATCTAACATTGTCAGAAGGTTGAAAGGATTAATTTTAAGCCATAGCATGTGCTGTCTTACAAATACAGGTTAACAGCCTTACTGTTTAGCTAGTGAGGAAAAGGCTTCCAAAGAAAGGATGATCAGGGTAGGGGTGGGGGGACCACACACGAACCACAAATTTTTTTTCTTTTTAAACAATCATTTCAGTCTTCCTGTGTCCCTTCCTACTGAATGAACTGCAAGATTTACCCTTCCAAACACCATGCACTACACAATGCTCCTGTAGTTCAGCTCCATTAGAGCGAGTCTGAAATGCTAACACGTTGTCCCAAGTCTGTAAAGGGGATTCAGAAGAAAAATTATAAAAGCTCGCAGAAGGGAAATCCCATATCCTCTTCACTTGCAAGAACAGTACTTCTGAGTGCAAGGCACCGAGGCAGTTTCCATCTATCAATCAAACCTCTTTATTTTAAGCAAGGAAAACACCTCGTCGTTCACCAAAACAATAATGCGCTAAGTACAGAGAACTTTAGCAGACAAAAGTCAGCAATTTGCATAGGCAGCCCAGCAGCTGAAAGAGGAAGCAGCTATTACCCTACAGGCACCACACTTCATATCATTCTACCCCAAATACAAAGAAATACAGACAATAATGTACTATTCTGTTACCATGCAAGTTCCAATACTATACAATCATTTAATCATACTAATATAATCTGCTACATAGCAAAAGTGAATTTTCATCGTTCAAAAATCAAGGAAAAAATGGGTTTAATTTTAAATTTCAATAACACTAGTAACAGAGATATCAAGCCATTTGTTGCAACTTGTTTAGCTTTCTATTATTAACAGCACTTATTAATTTACAGCAAAATTACCAGAGTCTTACCTGTATCGCACGTGAAAGGAGCGATCTTCAGGCATGCTTATCAAAACATTCTTTTCCGCCATTGAGTTACATTATCAGTAGAGAGAGAAATACTGTTCTGTAGTAGGGTAAGTGCTTTATTATGGGGAATTGTTGTCAGAGCACCATTCCAGTTAGTATATTAAGAAGCTGGAGTAAAAGTATCCTAAGCTCCTGTAGAAAAACTCTTCTTTATTACTGAGGTAAGGAGGTCACTGCCAGACACATCTCACACCTTCAGAAATGTTCATGTTCTTTCTTTCATCTGTGGCCCTTTAAGCTCCATTCAGCCACGGTTCTGCAAAGGGAACACAAATGCTTGGCTTGAAGTCTCATGGTTCATAACTCATCAGCATTTGCAGCTGATGTAAAAGCATAACACTGCTCCTACGAAGCAGGAAATGTCATTCAAGAACTTAAAGGCAGAGCCAAAGCCTTCTACACAGACATGGCAATTCCTGTAGGCAAGTGAGAAAGCCAAAGAGGTTTAACAAAAACCAACACTCTCTTCTCTTGGATACTTTGAAGAATTTACCCTTGTTAGTATTTTTTGGCCGCATTAAGTTCCAGGCAAAAGCCTTAAAGGCTGAAAACTACAGAATGAAAGGCATAATACAGAACAGATCACAAAGTGCTTTACAGGTAAACACTGCCCCTGAAACCCTGACCATCAGCTGAAGGCCCACAGCAGTCAGAACTGGTGGGCACAATCCCATCTGCACATCATCCACTCTGGAGATTGTCCCACCTGCAATACTGAAAGCACAGCAGCCAGCAAAGGTTTAAGCTCTATATTTGCTTTTCTTCTCTCTGCTCCCAAATGAAAAGGGGGGAGTATGGGAGTTTGGAGGGCAAGTGGTGTTAACACTGGCTTCCTATTCAAAAATTCTGCAGCACTGCAATGTGAGCTCCAAACTCTGCTTCAAAGGGATTGCAGAAGCCAGCATATAAATATTGGACATGTTTGGGCTGGCTGGGAAAAATTAACAGAAAAGAAACCCTGTAATCAAAAGTTTACCCACTTTTAAACATATTTTTAGTAGAGACAGTGATATATTTACGCCTCAGGACTAATATTACCTTCCTTTGCAAGTAAACATAGAGGTTGTGTAATTCACAAATGCATATTTCATCATGAGACTGCAGAGGTGTCAAAAAGACAGGAACAGAGCTCAGACTCAAAGCTGTCATCAGAAGAATATGCAAACCTGTATATTTAATTGTCGATATAGCCCATGCCTTTTCCTCTCATTAGCTTTATCAAGTCCCAGCTGTGAAGATTCATGCTTCCCATCCTACTGTACCTTGATAGCAGCCCTCAAACAGACTATCCACATTCTTCCAATTAAACAAGTATTTGGCCCTTCCATGCTCATCACTGGAATTATTTGGCATCAACAAGAGGGTGTGGGTGTATTTTTGCAATTATGAAGCGTGACACCCAGAGGTTACAATAGCACTGCAGCCCACACACTGGGCAGGCTGTGTTCCAGGTATTCACTCTGCAGAAGTCTCTCCAGCCTCAGCTCAGGTAACTCATACAGGCAGATGGCCCTAAGCCACCCAGTCTATAGCAGCCCTCCAGCACTCCTGCTGCTCAGCAAATCCAAGGGATTTGGAAGTTCTCTTCCACAGAGGAATGCACCACAAAGTAAAAAATGTGTACTCTGGTAAACACAGATCACGAGATGATGACTGTAGTAATTTTTTTGTATATTTTTACTGTAATGGTAATTAACTGAATATTTTTTAAAGCTTTTTTAAAAATAAAAAGCCAACTTTAATTTTAAAAACCAGTTATACTTAAAAGTACATCAGAACATCTGTGTTTATTTAAATATCAGTTATTTTTAGCAGTACATTTTACATCAGGTGTTTATAGCTTCACTGTATTTGAGCTACACATCTGTCCTCATCATCTGACTGATGCCACCAAGAGCTGGAACCACTGCTCCTGTTTATTTCCCTCCTTAATGGCCATACAGCACATTCC
>NW_005054357.1:1011581-1019647 GCF_000277835.1 Geospiza fortis | reverse complement strand
TCCTGCTCTTGGGAGGGGGACACAGACACACCCACATTGGCCAACACATCATCATCACAGATCCAACCCAAATTACTGGGCCTGCTCTCCATACCTGGCTTCTTCACCTGTAAGTCATTAGGATGTCAACTACACCTTCAGCCATGCCAGTGTGTAATCAGTAACCAAACCTAAATCACATTAATTAGAGTGGGGAATGCAAAAGGCAGGAGATGGAACTCAAACACTTGAAGTTGTACACACAACCTTGAAATGCACAATTTTACTTAATACAGGAAGTCTTAAGGGTTTCTGTTATTTTGAAGTAGCAGCAAAAAGCCCACAGAGAAAAGGTTGGGTCTCCTTCAGAGAGGGAAATTAAACTGGTGTGACTGATTACACAGTTGTTTGATACTGAAACAGAAACGATCAGCCTCACCACCCCAAACCAAATGAAGCAAGGCAGAGGTTTGGCAATCAAATGTAGCAGCCCTTCATAGCCCACAACACACAAAACATGCACTGTATCAATTCTTTTTTAAAAGAAAATGGTGAGCCATAGTTAGGGATTACTCACCTTGGCTAAAAACAGCTAAAGGAGATTCAATTAAACCATCAATAAAAGGCCAATTTGCCTCAATTCAATGCTCTGTCTAAAAAAATGTGCTTATTGCATGCAGAAAGTCACTTTTCATTTTTTTCCTATTAAATCACAGATCTATATAGAAGCTATATGAATATAGATGGGGTTTGCATGATGAAAGTGCACCTCAACCTTCCATTAACATCCCTGCACTGAATCAGTGATACAAATGCTAAGACTGGAATAAGACTCACTCTCTCTCAAGAAAAATTACAGAAGAAACCAAGGCCCTCCTATTTTTAATTCTAATCAGTATGTTTCAAGTTCCTGACAGTGATAAAACAGAAGTTGCTATTTCTTTCCCCAAAGCCTGTATGCAAGCTAGTAGTTCTAGCTCTCACAGCTTCCAGCCAGGTGTTTCACCTTTTAAGGCATTTTCCACTTCAGCAATGATTTGATTACATACTATTAATTTTATCTCAATGGCAGACAATGAGTTTAATCAGTTTGCAATTCTTAGTTACACTACACTGAATGTCTACAATACATTTTTTTCATTTCATTTTGACAGAAAACCACATTTCTGCACAGGTGGTTTCTGTTGCTTGCTGAAAATTCATCAGCAAGCAACAGAAAGCCAATGCTGTGATTGATTTGCAGTACACAAAACTAATGATCACAATACACAGTTTGATGATCACAGTTGAAGAAGATGGTTTTATTCTCCTTCATCACCTCAAAATGGTACATTTTAAGCAGCTTCATTTGCTCCTTTCCTCAACCCACACCCTCTTTTTTGGAGCTTGTCAGATGATCAGAAGTTTGATTAGTTTGCTGATGCAGTCACAGGGCCGGGCAGCTGACAGAGCGGTCACTGGGGGGCTGCTGGAATATCAAACAGCTCCCTTCCTTCTGCAATTCCCTAAAGGAGATGATCAAGGGATGCCTTCTCTACCCAGCTGCTACTCCTCACAAACCTGTGGGAAAGGAGCATCTGCCAAATGAAGTCATCACCGACAGAGAGATTCAAAAGCTAATACAGGAAAGTACAGATAAAGGCAGATCTACTGCACTGACTGCACTTCCTGAGAAAAACTAGTGACAGAGACTTCTTGTTTCAAGATTAAGATAAATTTCCCAATGGTGAACTGAGTTTGAATTTCCTTTCAGAAAGCTGTTACAGAATGGGTAGGAGAAAAAAAAAGAAAAAAAAGAAGAGAAGCTTGAACTGGATCATCTAAAACAAAACAGAGCTTTGCATATCTTCTGAATGAAGAATCAGACTACACAACAATAAAAATATACCAACAGTCCAATTACTGAAATACAGAGATCAGCTTGGCTTCAGACCTTCAAAATATGAAAGAGCATATAAATAAAAATAGCACAAGGAACACTCAGAAGTAAAGCATTCTCTATTTTAGTCTTGCTTAGTCAATGCTGTTCAAGGATATTTTTAAAATTTACCTGAATAAATGGATAAGCCTAAAATAAGCCATCAAAAAGCCTTAAAATTTCACATCAAGTGTAATATTGTATTTACTATTAACATAGTACACAGCATCATCATTAGCATTTCTGCAGTAATATATATTCCCCTGTGAATGAGCCTGTAAGTAAATGTGTGCCATGCTGGGCAAAAGCTAATTTTCCTAAACCTTGAGCACAGTACAAGCGACTAGTCATGAAAATGGATCCTGCAAATACAAGAAACAACTGTACTAAGACCACTGTGGTTATTCTTGGCAGCTTAATTTTAAACTGCTCTCTGCACCACTTTTGACAGCTGTTCTACAGCTGATTAGCTGAGTGCACACAGAAACCACCTTCACTGATGAGGTGAATCTGAGGTTTCATTCAGGACCATGATGATGTGGAGCAATGCCTGCTCTGAAATACTGCCTTTGTCTCCTGATGGATTTCTCTGTTGAGCAGAAAACCCCAGAATAAACCACAGGGATTCTCTTATAGGACTGGCTTAGCAGCATGCAAACCACTTTGCAGCTCACATCACACATTAATGGACACAAGAGGAAAGCTGGAGTTCATAAACAGCTCCTGAGCTGCTCCTCCCAGGTGTGAGTGACAGAACGGGTGCTGCAGTCTGTATCACTACAGAGCATGGCAAAGACCCCACCTAAACGTCCCATACCATCAGGCTCATCAGTCAAGCTGCAAAAAAATTAAACCACTATCTCATGTTCTTGGTTCAGATGCTTCCTCCTCCACCCCACCTATATTTACCATGCTGACTTATAAATATGAGCCTACACAAATCTTAAGACACATTGCTGAATATTGCAGGCAGCCCTGAAATGGCTGGAAGGGGTGGGTATTGCACTGGCCTTGGCCCAGAGGTAATGTTGACTTGTAACCCTATCAACCCACTGCTCCACACGCCTGAAATTTCACTTATTCCAATAGAAAATGGAATATGAGGGTTCCTCTCCTTTGCCCAAATGACATGCACAGAGCTATCTTTTATATAGGAAACCATCATTTCCTTGCTAGAAAGAGAATCACCAAATTGTAACTGAGAGCATAAGGCCAGACAGGCATTTTGTAACCAGAACTGACAGGTGCAGAGTGAACTGCCTTTTGTGAATCAAAATAAAAGAATTGCTAGAGTGAGGGAGGGAAACTTGACTCTATTATCTCTGAAATTATTCCATCTCCCTTTTTAGCCACTTAATGCCCAACACTCAATGATTTCAGTAACCACCAGTCTTTCCAGATGGTAAACAGAAGCACAAGAGGATATAAAAGATCAGAAAAATATCAGTGACAGAAATTCAGATAGTCACGGCAACTCTCCTCAAAAAATTAAAAGAATTGCTAAATGAGTAATTACAAAAATACTATCACTGTCTGTCACAAACTCCTGAGCAATCTGATTCTTTTCTTCACTCCTTTCCCTAATTTCTTTCTAGCACTGGACATAAACCCAAATCAAGAAAAGCTTTCTATCCAATTATTTTAATTTACTCATCAATTTAATCATAATTATGACTAGAGGAAGAGAAACCCCCTAGTTAGAAAGAAGAACAAATATCCCCAAAAAGTCCCAGAGTCCCAAGTAGGTACAAAAAACTGTTTTATTGAAAATATTAATAACTGTATGAAACAAGGTAAGGAAAATATTGCATAAAACCCCAAAATTACTTTACAGGATATAAATCACACTAGCTCTACTTGTATTTTTTAAAAAACCTTTAAAACCATCCTAGCAATGAGACACTCATCTCCATATTTAAAATTAATTTTAAAAAGACAAACAAATCCCCCGCAACAATGACAGGCATCAAGAATTTCTGAGATAAATTTTGCTCAAATGAAGTGAGGCTCTCAACACATCCACAGCTGGAAATTAAATCATGGATTTGAAACTAGACGAACACAGCTCCAGAGCAGAGTCCAACATCCATTACCTAATTGCTAATGTGGCCCTGCATTATGACAGACAATTGAGATATTTAATTTATCGCTCTGTTTGTACCAATTTTTGTTTGAGATTTTCTTTATTTCACTGGTTGTCTAAACCCAGCAGACCCTGCTCGTGGTAGGTTCTAAACACAGGTAAGAGAAGGTTCATCTCCTTCATTTCCCAGGTTAGCTCCTCTTGGCACAGCTGCAGGATGCCCGGCTCACACAGCTCTGTTAAAGGCAAACACAAGCCTTCAATGCGGGAGCATTTCCACCTGCCCTCTGGCATTTCCTGTATGTACTTTCCACCTATTCTGTAGATCAGGAGGATTTTTCCTCTGTTTGTCGAGTACCTAGCTGAATGGAGTGTTTGGGGCTTTAAATAATGCTAAAGGTCTGCAACATGCCAAGCCTTTCAAACTCTTATATCCTGCTTATTCCTTTTTCTAAGAGAACCAGTATTTACCTGGCAAACAGCTTGCTACCGAATGTACATAATTACTGTCCAGTGTGCAGGTTAAAGAACTCAGTGCAGTTAACACAAGTAACCACGAGTATTTTTATTATACAGACACTCCTGCAGATGGCTAATGTAAGCCATCTATTGAAATCCTGAATTAGGGGAATCCCACACTACAATAAAATAAGGAGAGCATGAAGTGCCAGCAAAACATAACTATATACCCACCATAAAGCTAATCAGGCAACTGAAAACTAATTCTACATGCAGCAAGATTAAGATTTCAGATACAAGAATGGTACAGAATAAGATCACAGTCAAAACAGGTCAGAATTTTTCCATATATTTGATACATCAAGGCATCACGATTACCTATTCTTTTTCTTTTCTTTTTCCAGATCCAAGTTTATTTACAAATCGTCATTCACAGACTGAAAACAAACATAGCACTGCCTTCTTTCCAACTCCCTCAGCTGGGGATGAGATTTGCACTCAAGCACTTTAAGTGCACAAATGCCACAAAAGACTGCAATAGGAATTCACAACAAAGCACTATGCAATTCTTTTATTCACAGTGGAAGTTGAAATCATTCCCAATAAATCAGTATAAGTTTTGTTACCAAGTTCTGAAGGTAAATTTGAACCCTGCTCCTTTGGGACAATCCCATCACGCAAATGAACATATACAAGGCCTCTCCCAGGCAACCAGACACTCGGCTACCTTCAGTTTGGGAACTGGAGCATGTTATCCAGCATGAAAGAGCCCCACGTAGGAAGGGTTCAGCACAAAAGGCTGGCTCTTTGCACTGAGCTGACAGAGCAAGTTGATCACAAATCTCCCCTATAAAATGTTCCACCTAACCTGACTCCTTCTTAGCCTATGAAATTTCTTAAAAAGAGATCCTGGTATGTAAAAGAAAGAAGACGAACGTTGTACAAGCATCTTACAAAGAAATAGAAGAAATTACCATATGATTCGATAAATTAAATTTAAAAACGCTAATAATCCTTACAGTCACTGGCAGTAAGACACAGTAGCAATTTCAGTGAAGCAATACAGTTGCTGTTTCACAATTCCTAGCTGGCACTATGATGCTCATTCAGAGCCAAAGCAGGCTTTCAGCATAACGAATCCTCACTGCTCCAGCAAGGCTTTACCTGGCAGGGAGCAGATGCAGCTCTCGTAGAACCTCTGTTACACAACTGCAGTGATCCATGGCAGGTCAATGGCAGCAGCACTGCTCGGTGATCACCTGTGCCCCTCGGTTCCCAAGTGCTAACAGCAGTCATTAACATCCTCTCTAATGAGCCTACAGCTACAACCTGCAAAAGCTGAGGTGCAGGATGAACACTCACAACAGTGAGAAAACAATGCATTGCTTTTTCACACTGTTTGCTTCTTACACATAGGTACAGTGCACATCACCTATGGAGATTTAAGGAAAACAGTATTTGCTGAGGTGCCAAGTTGTAAGTTGCTTTGCATATTCATTCCAACACTTGGGATGCAGCTGCAAATCTATTCAGAATCTCCTCAATGCAGTTTCTTCCATTAGTGTGATGGCTACTGGACTGCAGCCCACTTTGCCCCCACTGCCAGTTTATCCACTCTGTACAGGCATTATTACACTGATAGAATTGGTCACAGTAGCACATCCTGTTCTCTAACAAGCCAGCTAGATAAGGTCCAGGCTCCAAAGTGCTGCAGGCAAGGAACAAAACTCCTAAGAGTATACTAACGTGGCAATGGGAGGAAATATAGTGTAGCAAACAGAAATAATGAAGAAATAATAGATTTAGAGAGCCTTCTTTATAAATCACATGTGGTTTATATTCCCTATAACCCAGCTGAATGAAAGCTTTCCTTCCTATAATACAAATAGGCTTTATTATATGAACAAGTAACATATTCTTCAAACACTGCCAAATTCGAGTCTCAAGAGGCAACTTGACATTAATCATCTGTTCAACACTGTATGTGTTTCAGACCATTTCTTGCTAGTCCTCTACTCCTGCTTTTCCTGTATTTTGCATTCCTAATATTGTGGTCTTCCACAAAATAATACCTTCTTTTCCTTTTTGGATATTATCCCTTGTATAGCTGGCTTGCTACTAAATGGCTAAAGAAAAGTTTAAGGTTTTTTCTGGTACCTGGTATCTCTCTCTGCTTTTATTTGCAGGAGCAGTGATAACAATAACAGGTTGGTCCCTCAGAAAGTCATAAGATAATCACTCACTCCTCAAACCAAACCAAGTTCATTAAGACATTAACCTTAAAAGCTACTGAAAGCAGGACTATAGTTACAGATCTGGGCAGGACTAAGTTGTGGGAAGTGAAACTGACCACACAAAGGCTACAATAAACCTGGAGGACAAAAAGTAGAAATATGTTGGCTATTAAACTTAAAAAGTGGAAGATGAGAGAAACTAAAAAAATTATAAATGCTGAAAGAAAAATCCCCTTATGTTCAGTAGCTAAAACTATGGACAGAGCATTCCCTTCTAGAAAAAAGCTTCTCAAAACTTAGTCTGACCTCCGAACCATCACTTTGTGAAGTAATTCTGCAGCAAGAGCAGCAGCAATGTACAATCCTAAGTAGTTTTAAGATGCTTGAAAGAGTTACAATAGCATTTAAACAACAGTGTATTAAATAAAGCAACTGATAAGACTCACACAGCTTTCTTTTAGTCCAGTGAAGCTGTCTTAGATTTCAGGTAAGTTTTGTCCCAGGTTTATATGGAAGTAATTGGAAGTACAAAGTCCTTCCTACTGAAGAGGGATGCACAGTCCAGAAGACCTGCTAACCATTAATTAAACTAGTAAGAAGGAATGCCTGGACAGGCCTACAAATCAGTTTTAACACACTATAAATATATATAAGCCATGAATTTAGAAAGACTATATTATGAGGAGGTCTTTTTGCTAGCATTTTCAGGTCTAACAGAATTATCACTTTAAAAAGAGTCATAAAGTTTCCAGACAAAATTTAAACTGATCTTTTTGACATGCAAGACTCAGCACGTTCTTCCAAATTCAGAGATGGTTGCACAGCTCTCCATGGCAACCCAGGATACATGAGCCCTGCAGTCACTGGCAAGAATCTAACAGGAACAACATTAGGCCGAAAGAGCTTCTAAAGCAGAGGCTTCAGGGCCACAGCTTCAGGGTGGGGTAAAATTTGTGTCTTGGCAATCAGGTCAATAAAGCGATAGAGAGCAGCTTCTGATTTACTATCTCCTCCATTGAAAAAGTGAAAAAGCAATAGAAAAGCAGGAACTATACTAGCAAAACCTGCAGTTTGGTATAATCCGAGTTTAGATACGCCACAACACAACGCCTAACTCAAACTCTCGAACAAGAGTTTAGAACTTGCTCCCTGTATACCTCACTCCTCGCGTTATGCTCGCAGATTCTTTGGTTCCAGTTCTATCACCAGCCTGTTTCGCTCCTGCCCTTATGTTTTCATTTTATTTATCTATCTCGTTAGCACAACACAAGTGCCCAAGGGCGGCCGATGCACAGCCCTGGTGGTACCGGCTCCCTTCAGAGCCTCCGGGGCGATCGCGGCACACAACCCACCCGCGCCGGGCACCGGCACCTCCTGCCTTTGTTGGCCACGG
>NW_005054357.1:1010235-1011231 GCF_000277835.1 Geospiza fortis | reverse complement strand
CCCCGCGGCGCGGGCACGCTGTGCCCCCGGAGCGCAATGGCTCCGCCGCGCTGCTGCACCGGTGCCCATAGGAAAGACAGGCTGCAAGCTCGCCTCTGCCGCCCCGAGCGACTGCAGATAAGGTGAAACAATGCATTTTATGATGCTGAGCTGCTAATTAATTGCATCGTATTTGATACACGGAGACGAAAAGTAAATTGGGAAAAAAGTTTGCGATCTTTCTCTAGAGCATAAGCTAAAGAAACGCTTTAGAGTGACAAGGGAAAGGGGTTGGGGGATTTGTTTGTGTTTTTTCAGCCTCAGGTTGAACTCTAGAACCACTCGTGGCTCTGTTACCAAGTTTTTTTGTCTTCACGACTACAGCGGGATTGCTACACTGGCAGCAGCTGCTGTTCCCGATGCTTTTGTCATTTGTGTCTTATTTCCTCCAGCAGACTTAAACTAGTGCAAATAGGGAAGCATTCATGTCAGTACGATTGTTCTAAAAAAGCTACAGTAGGGAGATAATGAAATATTAATTATATAGATAACTAGGTATTATTGTCATGTGTATTTGAGTATAAAATAACTATTAATCATATATTTCAGATTTTGATCCATGCACTAATAAAAGCTCTGTCCACAACCGGCAAAGCAATGGCATTGATATTCTACATAAACTGGATATGGAGACTACAAAAAAGTGCAAACTGCCAGACTGGATGAAAGCCCAAATGAATAATTCATTTGCAGATGCATTAGGCTGTAGCACAGATGCAACTGAAGAGGAAGAAGATTACTTAGTTTATGATGGAGATAGAGGAATAAGCTGTAAATACAACAATAACTCAGAGAATTTGAATGCCTGTAGTTGTACAAAAGATATTTCTGGTGTTTTAAACTTAGCCTGTTCTGAAGATAACAAAAACATAAAAACGGCAGCCAATTATGAAACTCCTCTACAGCCTGAAGAATTCTCCAGTCATCACAGAGGCACCAGAGGAACAACTGCAGTTC
>NW_005054357.1:977231-1010182 GCF_000277835.1 Geospiza fortis | reverse complement strand
TAGTCCCAGTAAAGCATACAGCAAAGAACATGGAACTACCTCCAAGATGTCCATGGTCCTCCTGCGTCATTTTTCTAGGGGAGAATTACTAAGCACATGCCCCTTAATTGAATGTGAGACAATACCAGAGGTGTCCTTTACTGAAAGTATCGATGACACTGGGAGCAAACCTGAGCCTTCAGAACACAAAGGCTCTTTAGTGTATGAACAATGGGCAGCGAGCTCCGGGGAGTATCCCTTAGAAAAGCACAAAGAAGTACAGGCTCATGACAAAAATGGAAACTCATTAAATGGAAATAGATCTGTTTCAAAGAAACCTATTTTTTATTCTGGTCAATGTGGGTGCAGACAAGAATTTTCACAAGTGATTAATGAGGCTGGAGATACACACACCTTTCAAAACATGAAAGATGAGAGAGCCCTGTTTAAGAGAACAGTTTCACCTTGTGAGCTCAAATATGGCCAAGGGCAAGCTCACTATTGCCTTCCTGACTTCTCTGAAGTTGCTTCAGAAGTTCAAGTACCAAAAAAACCTAACAATATTACCTCAGTTCCTTCAACTGCAAGAGAAAAACCCTTTCCTATTTTGCAAAGTAAATCAGTACCTGTGAACAACATTTTGGAAAATAAGAATTACTTCAATTCTGCTGAAGTAGAGAATCAAGAAGAAAGGAGTATTTCAGAACTGCTGCGACAGCTACAGGTAATTAGGATGCTTGAAGAAATTCTCCATCCTGGGTAAGAGTGGTTTATTGTAAGAAGATGTTCTTATCCCATAAAATCTAACATGACTAGCTCTATAGGCACTCTGTAGGTATCAGTGAGTACACCATCTGACTCAAAAACTACTTTTACAAATAAAGTTCTGTGGGACTGACTTGAGACAGAACTGTCATTACCATTATTTAAAGACTGAGTATTCTTTAATACGCCAGTATTTAACACTGGAGCATTATTTGGGATGATAAAGCATCCTATCAATTCATTAGGAAATCCACTATAAAGTGTTATTTCTAGTGTTATTTTTAAATATTTAAATTCACAAAAAATAGTTCAAATACATTTTTAAGAACAACATTTTATTTTTTATTGTACCTACATTAAGACATCTTTGCCTTTTTTCACATCTAACACACTTCAGCTACTGAGACTGGTATTTATTGACAAAGGATTTTTTTGACAGTATTTCTCTTACTGTTGTGAGTTTATTTTAAAGCTTGTTAGTAATTAGATAACTGCTGCTCAACTTCATGCCCTGATATGGAGCTCACTCACTGAGCTTTACAGGTTCTTAATTCTGTTCCTAGATTTACATCTTAGTAAATTGCCTGAGATACAACAAGTTTTAATAGTTTTCCCTATTATTTCCTGGCTGCAAATGAGATGCTGACACAGCATGCTGACATCCAGAATCATATTGACCATCTGAGATTTAATCCTAAGGTAAATATCTCAAAATACTTTTTTTTTAAAGTCATTCTTCTTTACCTCTAGCACTATGACTATCCCCCTAAAACTATTTCACCACCTTCATATTGTATTTCCCATTTATACAAATCCTCTATATTTTCACAACACAGAGAAGTATTTTAAGTATTTATACAATGAGACACTTTACACATCTGTCAACTCAGAAAATATATAAAATAATATATATTTCATTAATATTTTGTATTTTGAGTTAAAGTTTTTTGTCCAGCTCCATAAGTGTTCTATACATTGTATCTATAATGAAGGTTCTCATTTTAACAGATACTTCCTCAGTCAGACTTTGCAAATGCCAACATTGCCATTTCCTCAGGACACACTGGGACACCACCTGATGGCATCACATTACGTGCTCCTGTCCCTGTACAACCTACACATGGTTTGCTTAAAGCAAGTAAATAAAATTACAGTAGCTATGCAAATGACTATTTAATGTAATTTGATTACATTTTTGGGCCAAAATTGCAATTGACCAATCTTCCCTTGTATTCCATAGGACTGCAGCCTGAAACAGCAGCATCAGCTCTACCAGCAGCTGGGACAGTGAAATCACAGTGTCTAAATCCTTCTGATTCACTGCCAGAACTAACGCTAGGAGAAAAGATGTCTCAAATACTAAAGGATCAGACAGAGCAACTGACTAAGAAAGTAAGAGCTCTCTTTCAATATCCACTTTGCACTGATGCTCAAATTCCATACTCTCTTGGTAAATTGGTTTAAACATAATTATTAAGTCTAATATTTTGTCTTGAAGGTGGAAGACTTCTCTAAACATGTGATCCAGGAAACACTTTTTTTACAAGACAAATATCTGGTAAATTAATTTATGTATTTTGAGCTGAAATACACTTGAAATGGCTGTAGACTTATAATTTCTTGATGTTTACCTGAAATGGATATTTACTCTTCTCAATTCAGACTGAAGGTATGAGATTAGGAAGCAAAAATGAAGGTGTTCAGTAGGTGGACAAATTCTTAAATCTTTTAAGGATTCTGACTTAAAGCTGTTAATAAAAGGCCTAAAGATGCCATATAAGTTAGGAATTTTGACATGTAGGGCATCAGTTCAGAAATAATTTTTATTATTTTACTTGGACATAATAGAGCAGCACAGAGTATTAGGTGAATATGAAATATGCAGTCCTGTTTCAATTCAGAGAACTACTAAAATTCTTACCAACAGCACTGCAAATAACATCTGGCTTACATAGCAAGACATAGTGACAGCTACTTATGCTAAGTTATCATGACATTTTATATTGAAATATTTCTTATTGATGAAGGCATTAAATCAACTGAAAAGATACCTTGATGCCTTGGAAAGAAATTATTTAAAAGCTAGAGAAGAGCACCACAACTTACAGCTGCAGAACTACAAGGACAAGCCTATCAACCTTGGAGAGTTTGATCCTGAGAGGTTAGAAGAGAAGTGCTAAGTAGTACATCAGTATATTTTCTTTGACTCTCTTACAGATTTTGCTTCATTTATCCATCAGAGTTTTCCTGTAATGAAAATATTATCTTAATGTGGTAAACTGTAAGTTGTCTGGCCAAAATTCACCTTGGGATTTATATGTCCTACTTGTAATTGGATATCTGCTTGATTAATTCAAATACTTAAAAGAGACTCTGACAACTCCATACATTTTATTTTTTTATTTTACGGGAAACGTACTGTCATGTCCACTATGGTTATCGTGGTAAGAAATAAAAGATCACTTTAGAGAGCTTTAAGTAACTGTGAGTTGTGATTGGATTTAGAAGGGTGGAAGGAGGAATATTCAGACTTGGCATGCTGCTTGAAGACATTCAAGAACAAATGGAAGCCAGCAAAGGCAGCCTGTCATCATTACTGACTTCCTATGAATCTGCCCAGTCTTTTTGTGAGGTAACTGACTTTTATTAAACACTACAATTATTCTGTTTTATTGATGAAAGTCTTGAGAACCCAAGTGTAGTTTTGTGATTGTATGTTCTCCTCTAGTAAGAGCATGATGCTTTTATATAGCATGTTACTTCAAAAGAAAATATTTAAAATGAAATATTAACTTCATAATATGTAATTAACTGTAACAGAAACCTAAGTATAAAAACAAAACTATACTGAATGTTCTTAGTTCCAGTTTCAAAAGCATTTATTTCACAGTAACAAAATATGAGTAGCTAATTTAACTTCTGCAAAGCTGTTTTGGGGAATTAATCACTATCATTTTCTGGGAGGAAAGATTACTTTGTCCAAGATTACTTTGTCCAAGATCTTAAGCTGCAGAATTACTAGAAGACCAAACAGTATTATGCTACAGAAAATTCTGTTTACTCCTAAGAATGGTAATATTTTCTCCCAGATCATAAATACACATTCACACTATCCTCCCCCCAAAAAAAATCTTACTGTCTTCTACAAATCTACAGGTAAGTCTCAACAAATGCTTCCATAACCAATGTTTTGGGTAACTTGGGCTTCAGAGAAAAATGGTAAGAACCTGAGGAGATGCTGTTTGGTAGGAGTCGTTCCTTGCAATGCAAGGCCCACCTATTCCTGTGCCTGTGCTTTGTTACTTTGTACAGAGCCTCGCAGTTTCAAGCACTGCTGATCTTCCACAAACAAGAAGTACTGAAACTCCATCTTTTCACAAGAAGCATGAGGGAGAAAGAAGTCAGACAACTGATGTAATCCCACCAGCAAATCAACTTTCTTTAGAAGGCAAAAAGTGCAATCTTTGTCTGCACATGTAAGTGAAAACTTGGAAACAGCCATTGAATTTTTAATAAAAACATACATAAAATTAATTGCTGAATAAGAAAATTAGGATGACTGAAATCTGAAAAGCAACATTAATATTTCCAGAATAAAAATTCTACAGAATTCTATAACTGCATATCCAAGAATTCCTCCTAGCCTGGTCTTCCTACCTTTCTCAGTGTGAAAGTATTTCCTGAAGCTAAAACACCACCATCACTTGCACCTAGGAGTTAAATCATCTGTATAAAATTCATGGCAGCCACACAAATTCAGGATGTGAATAACTAGTCAGAGTACAGTGCCAGTAAAAGATAATTTGCCAATATTTGTGTGGTATTTTTAATTGAACAAGAAAAGGGAGGGATGCAGATCCTTACATAATTAACAATCAAAACCTTGTGAAAACTCTAAATACCATCTCCACCCTCCTGGGAAGCATTTGATAGGTGTTAAACATCTCAATGATATTAGAAAAATAAAATAAGTGGTCCCCCCTTAACCAATCTAAGGTTAAAAAAAGAGAACTGAAGTAAGTTCCAGTAGAGAAGCAGAGCTTCTGGGAAAAGAGTGCAGCATAGAGCACAGTCATATTAACCTAATTCTGTCAGATTGTTTTGTAGGGTAGGTGTTAATAGTTGTCTAGTAAAACTCACCTAGCTTCCACTTTTTTCTCTGTAATTGAAAGACTATTAGTTCAATCTTCTGATCATTATGTTCATGAACAGGCAGAAAATATTCCAAATAAACTTGGCGATCCCATACACCCTAAGTTAAAAATACACATCAGGTAACTCAAACGAGGAACCTTGTTCTTTTTCTTTCAGAAGGTACATCTCAAATATTCCTCTAATTATCTAAAGGCATTAAAGCCTTAATAACAGTTCAAAGTTACTAAGATACCAAATCATATTAATTGTATGTTGTATCAAAATACTATCAGTGGTAACAGATGGATGTAGCTAAGATTTCATACTACTTTATTATTCCAATGCAGGATTATCAAGATCTCTACTTTTAAGCATTTTTAACACTTGTGGGAAGTCAGGATGCTTTTGTCAGAATGTGTCCTTTAACTAAAGGGTTAATTATTTTTCAACTAGTTAATTATTAAACTTCTGCTTACCAACTTTTCAGGTAACTGATAAAAGTAAAGTTCTTTCTGTGAATAAATATGATTTATTCTTCGTAAAGTAATTAATCATTAGTATGATGTATTAGAGATGTTTGTAAGTCTCATCCTAGAAATATTAATATACAATAAAAATATTTTGTTTCCATGCTCAAAGAAATACAAATATCCAGGAAGGAAAAACTGGAACATCTCCACTCTTCAAGCAGAGAAAACCAACTGATTTATCAGATACCAACCTGAGTAAGTCATGAGGGCATATAAAGGTCAGAACCATGCTTAAACCTGCTAGAGAATCCTGGGAATACATTCCTTTTATGTCTCAACATGAAAATTGTAGTTTTAACAGATGTTACTGCTTAGCAGAGCACAAAACACTGAGAATAAAAAGGAAACTAAAAAGATCACCAGGTCAAATTCACTGTGAAATTCTCAGTGACAGACCAAGAGGCAACAGACACATTGCAGTGCAATTTTCAGTTAGATATGAATGAAAGATTTTTAACTTGCTCAAGCATTGAAACAGTTTGCTCTAGAGAGGCTGTGGCATATCCACTTTCAGAGATACTCAGAACTCAACTGGACAGGGTTCTAAGCAACTTCCTTTAAGTTGGGCCTGCTTTGAGAGGGGAGAGAATCAGAGGACCTCCAGAAGTCCTTTCCAACCTGAATTACTCTATAAATCTAATTCAGCTTCCTAGATAAGTTTCCAAATATTGCCACTGCTAATACTTTCAAGAGCATGACAGTGACGTGCACACACGTGCTTTGATTTTGCTTTTTCTTCTGATCTGCATTTATTTAATGTTCTATAAGATGATTCTAAGCTTGACAACTGAGACACTTCATATCAGTACATCCACTTTCAGTTTTTGGAGTCAACTTCATTTTTCTGCTTAAAAACAATTTTACCTTTCCACTGCAGAATATTCTGAAGCTTTTAGTAACTTGCAACTAAAGGAGAACAGCATGAGCTGTCCTACATTCAGTTTTAAGTCTGAATATCCAGGTTTTCTTACCTTTTGTCAATCAGTTGTCCTTGACTTTTTTGTGATATCCTCTTAATTTAAGATAGCATCCTGGGATTACTGTTTGTACTGGTTGGTGCAATAGTTAAAGCAGTGCCATACTAGAACTGCTCAAATTCTCATCCCATTCCTATTATGCTGCACTGTTCCCATAACACTGTGGACAAGGACATGGAGAACATCATTAAAGAAAAAAAAGCCAACAATTCTTGGTCTGAAAATAAGCACCACCAGAAAATTACATTCAAAGCTTGCAGACAGGGCTGAAACCTAATCTTTAACTCAATCCTCACTTTCCTGGGGGTGAAAAGTACTTCCTCAAATTGCAGTAGTATTAATGGCAGCAAAAGGCTCTGAAATTACAGTGCTGAAAGCCAAATAATTACCTGAGTACATTAGCCAAAGCTTCTCATATTTCAGACCCTTTTAACTTACTTTTTGAATTTTAGGCAGTGATTCAGAAGACTTCTCAGCCTGTGATTCTTATAATGATTCACAAAGCAAGGACCTTGTCAACTGTGACACTCTAAGTTACAAATCATTAAATATGAGATTATGTGGAGAGAAACAAGGTACAGTGATTGCAAAAATATGAACATCTACAAGGAAACACTGCTTGTAGTTTTATTTTTCTAAACCACACATCTCTTGGTTTCCAGGACTTAGATGCAGATGCCCCAGGGGAAGCAGAGATCAAGTAAAACTCAGGAATTACAAAGCGTCTGCTCAGTATTGTACCCTATGTAGAAAAAGCAGCTCTGGTTCATCCTGTAAGTGTGATGGGTAATTAACAAACACAGGCTGGCTTTTTAGGGGCAGAAAGCCACACTGCACACACCAGGCCACATTTAATTTAGTTTAAGCACTCATTAGCACTGTAAATCCAACTTTTACACACCTGGTCAAGTTTAATCTCCATGCACAACAGATTTAACTTTCCCTGGTTCTTAGTGAGTGGAATCCCTTTCATATTTCATTTATGGCAGGAATATCTCATTTTGCAGAGCCACATGAAAGGATACGAAAATTAGGCATTACTGTGCCAGCTTTTATAGTGCCAGCCATTAACCTAACGTAGTATAAACAAATACTAAAGAAAATTCCAGCTCTATCCTCATATTGTGTGACATGCAGCAAAGTCAAGGGGAGCCTAATTTAAAAAAATCAAATCATCTGAACATGAACCTTTTCAAGTCACTTAGACTCTCTCTAGCATAAGAAAAAATTGCTTAAAGAAAAATATAAAATTTCATCAAGATGAAAGCAGAAATTAACTATTTGTCTCTAGCAAGCCTGTGAAACTACAAATCAAAGTAGTATTCATTATTAGGATTATGACACTGATTATTCTACACTTCCCCACTGCAGTTTTTCACTGCATAAAACTGAATATAAATCTGCATTCCATTTGCCAACTAAACTCAAGAGCAAACACAAAAAGGTTAATCTGTCCTCATTTACAAAAAACTTTAAATATATTCAAGTTTTATTCAGCAGTGATAGTTACTTGGTCTTTAACTTATGCTAAAGAGAAAAAAAAAGTTAAAATACACAGAAAATTACCTTTTTTTTGGTTTTATACATGGCCTCAACAACTCCAGCTTATTCACAGAAGAGAATCTCCACTCAAAAGGCTCAAAAACCCAGTCAGCCAGATGAAGTTGTAGCCAGAGTTCATGAAAGGTAAGCTATAGTAATAACTATGTAGTACAATAGAAAACCCCATTGTTGAAGATTCAGCATGGAAAAAACACAAGGTATCGTAAGCAGGAATAATATTTTAGCTTTTGCAGTACATGTTGTATATTAGAATTTCACTCTTTAATGAAATTAAAATATTTGCTTGAGGAACATGTGTAAACAATTCTTACATTAGTTCTTCACTCCTAATGTAATGAAGAGTAAAAACATAACTTCTTTAGCTGACACATTTAGTAATGAAAAAAGAATTCACTTTAAGAGGATGTTCCCATTCAAAGATTCAAAAGCAGGCCTGTATTATTAGCATGCAGCTCTGTTTGCTACCAACTATTGCTCTATAAGTAATAATCCTACTTTTAATTGCTCTTAATATTAAATTACACCATGAGACAGAAATAAACTGGATTCCTAATAGTAGCACAGACTAGACTGAAATGCAAACAAGTTTTGTCACAGTATTTTGACAGCTTTACTCAATAGCAGGAATTGCCTGGAAGTTCAGCAGCTGCAATTGAAAGCTGCACAGTGGCATAGAACACTGAGAGAAAGTTGCAGCAGCAGCAGAGTGCCGCTATTATGAGAAATTTTCTTACTCTGCATCCTAGAACATTTTCTGTTTTATTGCAATGCAGATAGAACACAAATAATGATGGACTGTGCTTTACAATTCCATGGAAAAGTCTACTTACCATAAAATTAACTTGCAACCAAGTGCTATCAAGGTTTATGTATGTGATTCATAGTTTAGAAGCTCTTTTTCTTACTTAAATGTTATTTTATTCTATATATCTTATCTTTAGGAAATCCTTTGTGGCTGCCAAAACCTGCTGTTCAAGCACATGTGATAAAATGATCCTTTCACAGCAATACACACCCAGTAAGAAATCTGCCCAAAGAAAATCTGCAATCAACACCAGAGACAGAAATGTCAGTGACTCCTATGCAAATGTAAGACTTTTGAGTGAAAATTAAAAGCCACACATCTTTCTTGAAAGGATTACCTCCATACCTTATGGCCCTGTAGAACATCCCATCCTTAGCAAGCTGATTCCTACAATCTAAGCATGTGTAAGACAAGAGGGAGTTCAAACCCCAAGCATTTTGGCTTGTATGTTACTATATTTCTTCATATAGATTGTGCTTGTTGTGCAACTCAGTCCCTGTATTAAAGGTGAAACAGACCAAAAATAGCACTGGATCTTATCTCTAGAATTGTGTTTCATATACTGAAATAAAGCCTAGTTAGACAAACCACTATCAAAACCTCAAGAAAGCCTTCTCAGTACCAAAAACATTCACCACAATGGAGCTGATACATTAGAAAGGTGTAAATATCCCTCAGTTCAAATGAATACACAAAGAGAGAAATGATTAACAGATACTTCCAACTTGAATCTTAGAGCAGTCTATCATGTGACTCAAGTTTTACTTCTCAACATGTATTCAGAGTGAAAATCACGGACAAAACCTAAACATCATCTTTTTCCAGTACCTATGTATACATTTGCCTTCACTATTAACAAGGCTACATTTTATTATTTCCAACAGGTTTTAAGTTCTACTCTGGATCATGCCATAGAGACAGCAAACTGTCTGAAGAAAGCTACAGAGCGAATGGTACAAGCAGTTTCAGAAGATCTAGCTAAAGTTAAGAGAAAACAGTTTTAATTACCTAGTTCAAATGCTGTATTCTGCTGGTTCATACTGGAAGTGTTAGTATTTCTGCAAAAATCAAATGATGAACACAAACATGAAAGAGTCAGCTAGCTTTGTCAGCTGTTCTGTACCTATTGGTACTAAACCAAACCAGAGCACAAAGGTATTCCACGTTTACACATGTAATACCTTTGTAAACGGTACCCTTGTAAAGGTATTCCACGTTTACCAAGTGTAAATGTGGAATATTTCTATATTGAGTGTATTAATAAAAACAATAATTTGTTTTTAGAACTGTAAAACGAATTATTAATTCTACTGAAAGTCTTTAGTAGGTTGGGTAATGCCATTACTGTGTTCAGATACCTTCTGTAAGGATTCACTTAAGACAGCTTCATAAAAATTGGCTTAAACAAGCAAAATTAACTTTCTGACTTGGATTTCCCTCCACTCCCAAGTGTGAGAATAAATCTCAGTCATTACTACATACCATTTCTTCTCACACTTCAACGGCGGCTTCTTAATCACACCAAGAGAAAACAGTCTCTGTACCTGAGACATCTAGACGCAATCATCATGTTAACATACCGAGTCACAGTCAACATTTGGAATTATTTTGGTTTTAGAGTGCCCTACATTGAGAATTGTTTGTTTTTAAGAAACATCCTTGTATGTTGCAATGACTGAATTACACCATTTGTTGTTTAAGTATTTGTAACAATTAAATTGGTTCCTTCAATTTGATGTTCTTAATTTGTCAGATATATCTGGCTTTGACATTTTAGCTGATGGTAAGTAGGTTGGAAATTTTTAAAATACTGTAGAAATTCAGTGAGCTAAGAAAAGTCATCTATTATTTTCCTTCTAACATCCATTTAACTGCAGTGATTAAAGGCAAGCAGTTAATAGCCTTGTTTTATCAGGGCTGCTACTCACTGAAGCCAAAGGACATAAGGACTGATGAAAACCAAATTAGAAATGCCAGTACATTCCTTAAAAAGGACAGCTATTTTCAGGCAAACCTGAGCAATTTCATCAGTGGAGGACACAGAAATAATCCAGAGTCTGTTCATACAAGCAGTGATTGCTAAACTCACTGCCATGTGCCACTTGCTCACTAGCCTGAGTCATTGGCTTTTTTCAGGGCTCCTTCCACCCTTCACAGCCAACAATACCATTCAGCTCTATTCCTCCTTAGCCTTACTGTATATCCTTAGAACTTCATTTGCCTCTCCTTATTATCCCTGGTTTTGCTTTATTTAGTTTAGTGTTTGGAATGTCCCCATTCCATTTGATGAACCAGTTGATTTAAAAGTGTTGGTCTGTAGTCCTATTGAAAAGAAATTCAGTGTAGATTCAATTCCAAATTTGAAAGCATTTGAAAGCTACAGCCACTTATTCTCATCACATCACATGTCCCACAACATTTTAGAATCATTATGTCATGTCCTCCCCTTTCATTCCTCTCTGAGAACTTGACCTTTTTCCACCTTTTAATTAACTCTGAATAATTCTGTGATTAACTCATCTAACAAATATGTCTTCTTAAAGTACTGGTTAACCTGAGAGCAAAAATAAAGGGAAAAAACCCAAAATCACAAAAAAGAATAAATACTCATTATTGGGAAAACAAAAGGACACGAGTAAGCTGTTCTTTTTGCATTATAACATTTCTCTTGGACTCTACATACAACAAACTAACATTTCAAGGCACATAAATACAACATCCCGTTAATATTTCGGTAATTTTAATTAAGTAATTTTAAAAAAGAGATCTAAACATTACCAGTATTACAGAATTCATACAATTTGATTTTTTTATTCTCTTCAATGCAAATTTAAGTATTTCTTTCTTAGTATGTATCACAATTTTTTAAAAGTCAGTTCTTTTGAGTGCATCAGGTTTTGTCATCTTGTGTGCTTTGTGCTTTTCTTTTTCAAGTTACCAAACCCATTGAAAGACTGAGCTGCTTCCCTTTTTGTCCTGTCCTTTCCCCATGCTTCCACTTCCTCAGAGAGACATGTTTCGTTTTGGAATTTCTGTATCACAGGCAATTCAACTTCTGAAACAGACAGACTATGTAGACAATCATAAGGAATTTGCTAAGAAATTAAATTTTAAAAAAGCTTCAGTAATAATTTCTGTATATACTTAAATATAAAGTGTACTTCAGTGCACAGTTGACAGCATTTCTCCAAAGTTGTTTACTGTGATTGGAACTGCTTAATAATTCTGTGATTAACAATCTACTTTACCCAGCACCATCCAAAAAGCCTTTAGATTTTTCACAATTACACATATTTAAAGAATTTTCAGCACGTTTTTTTTACAGAAAACATTACACTTCATGACACTGAACTTGTATTAAACATTTTTACCATAAACCCATATTTACAAGTTTTCTCTTGAAGTCCCTACCCAAGAGCCTAGGCCCTTTTTAATTCAGTCATCTTTAGAAATAAATGCCATTATGGAAAGTTTTCACAGTTCTCAAAGACAATTCCAGTTTATATATAATTACAATACTTTTTAGCATAATTAGTTAGGAACAAACATGCCCTTGCGAAAAAGTACTTGCAGTGTAATACTAAACAGAACCTAAGAAACACACGTGTTTATCTTTTCATCTCTCTGCCTTCTACTCCCCCAAAAGCAGCAAATTTAAATTATAACATGACCTCCATTAGGAAACATGTAGTATTGAAGTGCAGTATTTGGAAAAGTCAGTTCCATTAGAATATGTACATACTGTTTGTGTTTTTAATGCACCACAAACATCACCATATCTATTCATCCTTAATGCAGACCATATCCTTGGGTTTACTAAGGCTCTTCACTTCCTCTAGTAGTTTTCTAGGTGTCCAAATATGCGTAGAACCTGACAAAAGAACATAAGTATGAACTGTATCAGTCAAATTCTGACTTTCAGACATTCCCTCTTTAAACCATCAGTTACATGCCAGTGTTTTTTACTGCGCCTGGAGAACTGACAAGTGCAACAATTCAAAGTGTTTTCACGTAAAGCACCATCACGTAAGTGTCACCATTATGTGGGCAATGTCCCTCTTCCCGCACTCAGACATCCAGATCAGGACTCTGAACACAAGTTCCAGGTCCTGCTCTGCCCTGTTTGAAAGATAGGACTGAACCTGGGCACTTGTCCTAGCCTGCAAGAAACCTGCCTTTCTGTGAAAGGGTGAGTTAATGAGAGGCTTTACCCTAGAATCAGTAAAGTATCTGGATTCAAGATTATCACAAACATTAGTGTTCCACAGAAATACCAGTTAGAGAAAATTGGCTTTTACTGACTAACATTTCCTTGAAAAACAAAATTCAAGTCTTGACCAGCAACGAAAATCCTTCTTATTCTTCAATGCACAACTTCCTCTCTTATTCTCACAGAGAGTGATTATAACTTCTGCCACTAAGAGTCACCCTGCAGTTCTGAAGGCAACAAGTAGTGACACTCTGAATGGGCTAATATTCCTGGAGTTCTGAATCAGGAACACAGACAAATATTAATTTTTCAGTAGTCCATGTGGAAATTTGGCAACTATCACCTTCCCTCAGAAATCAGGATTACAAACAAAACCACAAGAATAATCTCTAAACAAAAGGGAAGATGGTGCTGTGGTGAGTGCCAGATACCCCAGTAAAGAGTCACCTGCACTAAACATGGTATTGTAAACAAGTTTCAGATGAAGAAATAATCTGGTTAAACTACATTCCTGTTGTCCTGGTCTTTCCATTACTACTCAGAACTAGAACCAGCATTAAACCTATCTCAACCACCACCAATGAAACCAGCAAATAAAAAATAAACTAAACCAAAACCAACCACACACAAACACACCTACAATACCCCTGAATATTTTGAGGTAACAGACTCTAGATTTCAGAATCAAGGTTGGCATTGTTTTAGGGAAGAGTATTTATTTAAAATCATGGTAGATAGGTTCAATCTGAATCTCAAGACTAAATTTAAATGCCAGATGTAGACCTCTCAAGTAATTGAGAATGCTTTAGATGACCCTGCACCCAGCCATCAGCCAGCCCTGCAGATGGACAGAGGTCTATGGTAAGGTTCTGTATCTAGGAGCTCTGTTCCTATATATTATACATATGTACAAGTTTTAGCACCTAATTATTTCCTATAATGCTATTTAAAATTCATTTGAAGCACAGCAGCTGATGGAACAAGCATTTACTACCTCCAAAGTGCTGAGAGATTACTACACCAGCTGTCAATTGCCAAATCTAAAGGAGAGGGAGTTTGCAGGACCCAAGCAGTTAATCATTGTGTGGTTTCTGCAAAGCTTCCAAGTAGCCACAACAGAAACTAGAAAATATTGCTAAGTCAACTGAACTACACTGAAAAGGGGGTTTGGAGTTTATTTGTTTAGTTTTTTGGGTGGAATTCTGATAAGGATGGTTGGGGTTTTTTAATACTTATCTTCCTTCCAAAGTGAGCTATTTTGCACTAGTCTGTCAGCTTTCCTACTTCCAAAAGCAATTAGAGTAGCAAGTACCACTGAAGGTAAAGCACAGGCAGATGCAAAAGTCTGTGAGGTAACCGCAATGCAAAGAAATAGAGGTCTCTTGAAATCCTGTTGGCTATACACTGACATGTCTCTGACATAATTCTTCTGTAGGGCATAACTGTTTTGTCCTTAATGTCTTGTGGCAAAAAAATCCCTCCAAACATCAAACACTTGGGATAACCTACAAAGATCCTTTTAAGTGCATAGTTTTAAGAAATACACTGGCTATGGTATTAGTGTGGTGAACCAAGAGAGGGCATCTAAGCAAAATGATTCTTGCATTTTCCAGACCCACATGCAGTACAGCACACACCCCATCCTTTCCCATGGCAAGCTTACCAATGACAACCTCACAGGACCTGTAGGTCTCGGACACCTGGTAGGCACAGCGCGTCTCCGAGTAGGTGACACCGCCAATGACAAACACAATCAGCCTGGCGCTGCTCCTGCGCTCCTCCCTCTGACTCGCTCGGGGCTTCTGGCGTGCACTGCAAAAGAGTTCATGACATTACACCTACACAGCTTGCCTGATTAATTTTTGGTTAAAATTATACAGTAAATAAGCAGTAGCAATTTCTGTCATTCAGCTCATGGCTTGATTATAATTTCAGCAAAAGTATTTAGATAAATTGTTTTTATTAAATTTTGTAAATTATCACATTACTCTAACTGTTTAGGTATCACTGGGAGAAAATAAATACAAAACAAAAACCTTGTTGCACACACAGCTAACATGCCAAGAGCTCCTGCCAAGCAGCTTAACTGCATGCTCCCAATTCCAGTGGCATTTTTCATGAGAAGCTCATTTGAAAATGCTGGAGTCTTAGGTTTTTCTATCTCTGAACACGAACAGAATCTCTAAAGAAAACATTTGTCTGTTATCAAATTAGATTCAGATACCTAGGAAAAACAAAAGCAGCCTGAAGTGCTTAGAATCTAATACACAGGTTAAGTCATCTGCAGTCCTGATCTCCCTGCTAGAGTGCCTTCAAGATTCCCACATTTCACCAGCCTGTAAGACAGAGATCAAGTTCCAATGTGCAGGGACTTGCTCTAGTATTGCCTGGCACTGATCCTAGTGCAAATCCAGGAACAGAAGGATACACCACAAATAGTTTAATTAGAAGTGGATGTAAAAAACCTATTCTCCTAAGGCTGTGTATCTATACTCTTTGTTTTTTATTTACAAAGGTACAAATTCCAATTCCAATGTATCTTCCACATTTAGGATATATTTAAGACTTCTCTCTCTGAATTCCAGCATCTATCTGATTAGTGCAGTGAGCATTCCTGAGAGAGAACACTCCTAGTTAGCATTCCTGTGATAGAAACACTCTTGGGAGTCTTGATTCATTTGTCTCCCCTTTTAAATAACACTATAAAAAGTGATAAAGCTCTCAAATTGGCCTGTATTGGTCATGAGGTTCAAGAGCTAGTGGAATTTAAAAGAGAAAGAAGGAACAATACAGGTGAGCTAAAAAAAAGAAATTCCAAAAATCACCTCTCAGTGATAATCATTAAATATGCAAGTATACATTTCATATTCATTAGCAGAGAATTAATTTCAAGATCTCCAACTGTCCTGGACTTGCCTAAACCACTCCCTGGCAACAGGGGTCAAATGCCTAACAGGCCCATATTTCCTAACGAGAGAGCCGATAGAAGATTAAATTAATTACCTGAGGTAATTAACCCCAATAATGTCACCACCACTAACATAGCAGAGATAACTTCCATAAGTAAAACATTCTTTTTACCTAAGTCACAGTACTGAACATTTATTCCTGAAACTACTTCACACTCAATGGTTTAAACTTCTCATTCTGGGAATATGAGATGTTATTTCTAACCTTGAAGGAAAAGGGAGATACTACAAACAAAAAGCTATACATTACTAAGAATTATTAAAATAACAACCAAGTTGAGTATGTTTTAGATTAAATAAAAATATAGGCTTACCACATTAACATGACCTTACATGCGTTATTCCACTGTTCAGTAAGCACACCTCTGCAAGGCTTTAGAAAGCAAATGACACAAATACTGAGATCTGGGTAGGCTGTGCTTCAGGAAATGAAACCATTTACCTTACTGCTCCTGAACCATTCCAGGTGGGAGGACAGCGGGAACAATAAGGCCATTCTTTTGAATCTAATTTGTTTTCTATAGCATCCTGAAGTGCAAAATAAAGACACACTTTAAACAGGCATACAGACCTTAACTCCACCAAGTTTCAGCTTTCAGAAAGGATATCTAACTGGCATTTCATGCCAATACATGCAGCCCAACAAATAATTGCAAGTAGCATCTCATGAATAATGCTCCTATGTAACAAAATGCTAGACCACATAATGCTAAAATGTATTATAAGTGTTTTGTGTATAACAAGGAATTGTGAGTATACATGCTTTTTTAAATAAACATATACTGATTTAACTGTTCAGATTTCACTAGCAGCTTTTCATCTGTAAAAACCTTAATTATTTAATTTCTACATAGCAATGTATGAGAGAAGTCAGAGTCCTCTAAAAATATAAATGAACATGAGAAAGCCATCAAGAATTTATGAATGACAGCACTGGATCAGACTAACACTCCAGTATCCTGTGTGACATCAGTCACTGACTAATGCTTAGGAAGAGGTTCGAGAAGAATGAAATTACACTTCTGGCAAGTAATACCTTCCAGGCTCTACCACATTATAGTTTAGATTGGAATTGCAGTTTAAAGACCCATTGAAGTTAAAACCAAGAAGATACAGATCTCTAAATTATACCAAACACTACCAAACCCAGAACAAGCTGTTCTAAAAGACTTCTTGCTTTCACTTTCATTCGCATCACCTTTAAAATGACCTCTAATAAGGAGTATTACTAACAGCAGTATACTGTTCTATATTACAGACAGACTAGAAGTGATCACGTTGCCCACCAGATGTATGTAACAAAATTAACTCAAAATACTGTGGAATTCAAAAGATAGAGTACAACAGCTCACTTGAGTAAATTTCTGCACTGCACCCATGAATGAATTAGTTGGTGAAATTTACCTCCATAACATCTTTGATAACAGGAGTCCACCTAGAAAGCTGAAAGGTTTCTTCTTTAGAACGGTCCCTTCTTACGTATTTATGCTGCTGAGCAACAAACTGAAAAGATTTTCAAAATATGGTTGTATTATTTACTGTTTGGATTTTTGAAACTTATTAGCAGTCAGCAGCAGAAGGAGGGGGGGATAAGTATGAGATTTTAAAGAAATTATAAAAACTATAAAGAACAATAATTAATACCTCTAGAATTCAGGATACATTAGAAATACTAACTTCAGAGCGAAGGAACTGAGTAAGTTGGGAGTTTCCAAAATCAACTAGCTCAAGCCACCAGCTGATAATTGCAGAGGGAACATTATGGGTATCTTACTTTAAACAACTAACATAAACAATTTTCAAAGGATTTACCACTTAAATCACAAAATAAATAAATACATTCTTACTGAAGAGATAACAGGAACATCAAGGTATTTCCAATTTCTTATCATATCACTATCACTTTCTATGTGTACATTCTGGATCAGCTTGTCCAAGTTCTCCTGGGTAGTTCCTTCAATATATGGAAAAGAGACAACAATTACCAAGTTACTGTAAGACCACTTTTGTCTCACACATTCTGGGCTATTATTTAGTATAGAACTTTTTTGTTTGTTCTGTGTGACCAGTCTAAGTTTAACATAATACTATATTTTAGATAAATTTTTTTAATGGTCCATTCTTGAGACCAAAACTCAGTACTGTCAGAGATTCCTCAAACCAGCATTCTGCCAATTTGCTCCTTCTCTACAAGAAATTTTTCCCTACTGACTTATTTTCAGGTCACCACAGATATGGAACTCCCCCTTTAACAGCTTCAATACCATGTGAAAATAAGAGAACAAACTATAATGGAAGGATAAGAATGGTATTAAAACACTGTGTGAATCTACACTTCAATTATATCTCTTAACTCCTTGCCAGTAGTATCTTTGCTGCTAATCTGAGAGAAAATACAGAGGATGGATAGGATTTCTTTCAAATCCAGCCATCAACTCCAATGCAGGGACTTAGTACAGTGGTTTTAGTTAACCTATCCTAAAACTTGAGTTCAAGCTCATAGCACTGAGGAAAAAAATGAGGCAACTTGTCATACCATTTGTGCTAAAGATATACAGGAGAATAGCTCTGATTTTGTCATAGCTGTCATAACTTTTGTTGAGCAGAACTGGAAGGAGGACCCTCATAGAGTCTTTTACTTTTTCACCTTCTGCATCAGTTCCAAGAGCCAAGTCCTAGATTAATAAAAAATAAAAACAGACACCATGATTAAAATCATTGAAGTAATTTAAATCAGTGTTGTTCTTTGTGTTTTGAAACGCATTTTTATGAAACCACAGGTTTCAGGAAACAATCAAGCTGCATCAATTTAAACTCAGTATGACAAGTCTGACATTGATTTCAATAGTTACAGCATTATAGTAACACTACCTAACACTCTTAAACTTTTCAAAATATGACATCTAGAATTCTTAAAAATGTAAATTATAGTCACAATGTAATGCATCACCCTAAAAGGGGCTTTTCCCGGACATTTAAAAAGGGCTTCCCTCTGCACAACATATTAAAGCAACCTCATAGGAATTTTGAGCCCTGAAAACAAAGGTGGTCCTTATACAAATTAGCCAGATTTCAAGACCAAAAAAACCTCCAAAACTCTTAGGAACACCTCCTTATTGGGAGATTAAGAGCCTTTATATTACACTTAGTTTTAATACTACCACCTCAAAAACTGATCACAAAAGAAAGGTAAGAGACATAGCAGCTAAGTCAGTTAAAACAAGCTTCTATTCCCACAAACAAATAAAAGTGGTACTTGCAATACTTGCAAAGTTGCTCTTTGGTTTGTGGCTTTTTTAAACATACCTGTTCAGTTTTACAGAGCCTTTCTATGTTAGATTTGAACTTGCTCATGCAATCTTCTGCTATGCTAAGATGAACAACTTGCTATAAGACAGAAAGAAAAAACAAAAAGAAAATCACAAGCTGTCATAGCTTGAATTTTTTCCTAGCATATCCATCATTTTTACTGATTACAAGAGTCAATCCTTCAGTACCATCACACATTTTCTGTGTTTTCCCCTTCATTTAGAGTCTGACCGCCATAATACTTTGTAAAACACTAAACTATTATGATATCTTCAATCCTCAAATCACACAAATTATTTCATTCTTTTACATGGTAAAATGAAACACATGGAAACAAGTTTTCTTTGCTAAATTTTACAGTAGGTGAAAACATTAATTTGGAGAAGAGCTATATAGCACAGTACAGGAAAATGACAGACTAAAACTACATTTCAACAAAACAAAGTCAAGTGGACTGGATTATTTACTGTGAAGTTGTGATTACAAGAGACTCCTTACCTTACTGATCTCTTTACGATAGAGTGGCATCTTCTTCATTAACTGGGACAGAGCAGATATGGATAACTGGAAAGAAATGACACAAGTTGAAAATCTGTTCCCCCAGTAAATGACGTGCTTATTTCCCTTCCTGTTGCAGCTTGCTTCCCTCACAACCCCTGAAAATTCCAGCTGAGAAAATTCTTAATTTCTCTAGTAGATCCATGAGTTACATGGATCTGATCAGCTGAAAATACCTAAATTACCAGGAAAAACAATATCTCAACTTAAACAACTTACTTTTCCTTCTGCTGCTTTTGTTTTTGATGAAGCATCTTTCAAAAGTTTTGGTATTTCCCTGAAGAAAATAAGAAAATAATGAAAGGCAACAGCACATGAGTGCTTAAATCTTTTCTTAAATCTTGAAAGAACTGTGCAACAAGAATTTCTGAATGAAAGTAAAAGCCTGAAATACAGGTCTACCTTCAGAGAAAAGAGTGATTTTTTACAAAGGAAATATTAAACATTCTATTTGCAATATCTTCATACTATCATTTGATGCAGCAGCTTGGTAGCACTGTATGCAAAATAATCCCTTCAGATTTAAAATATTTGAAAACACTTGCCAGGAAATGACTTGATTTCCATTTACCTCAAGAACTGCAAGTAGCATTAGTATAACTGCATACTTGGGTACATACTGTATTTTTAAAGCACAATTTTTTCCTGGCATTGATGAAGACTGAATCCAATTCGTCTTGCAAACCATGCTCATTACTGCATTATTGCCACTGAACAGCTCTAACACCCTCCCCCTCACAGAAACCAACAGTTGGCTTTGTTATTCATGCACATACTCTAGCACATCTGCAATATGCTTGTGTCGCATCTTCACCCACAGGTCATCATCTTCCTCCAAAATTGCCTCCTTTTCCTTCCCACCAGAGCCTTCTGTTTTGTATCTTCCAAGAGAAAATTCAGACAATTATTTGGGGTTTGGGTTTCCCCCAATTCTCATCACTTATTACAGTACTATTTGTAACAGTCTAATCAACATAAATTGTAACAGCAGTAATAGACAAAGATTTTAATTTATAAGCCAAGCCAGTGCCTGAGAAAATATAATTTACAGGATTTTACAGATTACATATTTTAACATAGAGGCAGCAGATAAATTTTAGAAAGATTCTTTGGGGCAAGAGCTTCTGGACATTCTTTTAAACCAACAGTAACTAGAGTTTTAAACACACATTTACATGCACCTCAATTTCTCTTCAGTTTTGATTTCAAATGCAAATGGCACAAAGTAATACACACTGCAATTGCCAAGTGCAGCTTTCTTTCTGTACTATAAGACTTTAACTAAAGGAAAATGAAGTTACATTAACCAACAAAATGCTAAGCAGGACAAAGCACTTCACATACAAAAGAAACTGTTGTACAGCATAACAGAGCAGCTATTACATGACTATAAACAGCAATAAATTTAAAACAAGAACACAATCATGCCACATAATATTTTCACATTTACAGAAACTCACACAGTGCAGATTGCCAGAAAGCAAAAGAATGAAAAAAATTACAAGATTAATGATGAAAGTCAGATCATGACTACCTAGAAAACATTCTGCTACATTTTCATACCCAGCAATCAAACCCAGACTCAGAGCCTACACTTTCTATTAAAATCTTCACTCAGTGCTTCTGACTGAAGATACACATTCCTCTTTGCTTGGCTACACAATGAGGCCATCAGGTCTCTTTTCCTGAAGTGGGTCATCAGAAAGCAAAGTCCTACCAAAATCATTGCTGTCAGAACAATCAGACAGCAAAGCACATAACTTATGCAAATTAACATTACACTACTCCAAACAGTGCTTATAAAGTGAACATGACTGATTTAAATGTGTATTTACAATTAAACATGTAAATTTTAACAACTACACAAATTAAATTACTGGAGCTATAAAAGTGAACATACCTGAGAAATAACCTAGCTTTTTCTCAGTATTCAGTTAGTGGTATTGCTTGTCTTGTTATGCCAAAAAAATTGAGAATATGGAAGAAAATCTAGGGAATCTCAATGTGCACTCCCAAAGCTTTACTTCAAGAGTAGTACAAGATTCTTAGTTCTTAAAAAATGCAATTTGGTGGACTCAAAACTTAACAAAAATGCCAATTAGATCCTACCTAACATCAACTAAGGCAGGAAGTCAAAAAAATGATGAAGTTACAAATACAGGAGGAAAGACTAACAATAAGTGAAGCAACCATTATGCAATATAAGTAGCTAATATTGCCATGGTGCAATTGAGCTAAACAATTTCAGGGATTTTATAATCAAGAATAAACTATTTAGGTTTTTTTTTAAGTACTTGCTTGTAAGTATCATTTTCAATGGGTAGCAGATCATAGGCCATTGCCTGGAAGGTGAGCTCATGGAGTACAGTTGATACTGGGTCAAAACCACGATCAATTATTATTAGTTGGGAGTGGGTTTTAGCCTAGAAAGCCATCAAACAAACACAAAGTTAAGACATACAGGAGAAAGTTAATGCATGTTAAATCTGTTTGCATTAAGTCACAGCACTGCAGATATTTTTAGAAAAATAACTGAAAAGCACTGCACTACGGTCCAAGTGTTTGTTTGAACATTTGAATTATATACAATGGTTTTAAACACTAAGTTTAAGGCAATGCTCTTAGCCCACTGCAATACACTCAGAAATATGAATTTTATTAGTCTAGTGAACAAAAAAGATAAAAGAGCAGGAATATTTATTTCTGTAGCAAAGTGCAGAGTCAAAATCAGAATGGTTTACCCCATGGTTTTATGTTTAAGCAGCAGCCCTAATTTTTAGTGACAAATTAAAATCATTATTTACATGAATAGCTGTATCTTTGTAGACAATAAGTCCCGTCAGGGAAAACATTTAAATTCTGGAGTAAGCCCCTTCTACATATGGCCTTATAGAAGGTGATATTAAAACAACATTTATCCACTGGTCTTCAGGTTTGTAGCATCCCCCTACCTTACCACAGGGCTAATTTTTCAAATAAAATCAGTTTGATCACACAAATACAGCTTTAATCCAACAGTATTACCTCTACATGGCTTTCATACACAAAAAAAACTAAATGGCAACTAGCTGCCTTTATTATTAAATAATATCTATATCTCTAGAACTTAATTGTTGAAGAATATTTCAAAGATTTTTTCCCCAGACATACAAAAAAAGTTTAAAAAATAAACATTTTAGTTCACTGTCTACCTTTATTTGGCTTCTCTCATCTGTTTTGTAGTAGTTTTCCAGACTTTTTTCAACAAGCTGTGCAAGTTTGCTGGCTCTATCAGATGGTCCACTGGGAAAAAAGGAAGCATGCAAAAATAACTTAGATTTCTTCATCAGAACACTAAAATGCTACCTTTAAAACAGAAAACTCTGAGATTGATCCTCTGCTTTCACGTGTTTCTGAACTCTGATCTAAGTATTGCCAATATATTTTGACTTTTACATTATGATTTCACTCTTTGAATGCTTCAGGTATTTTAGACAGCAGAAACAGCTTCAGCCAAAAGACTGGCATTAGCTGGAACATGGCCCAGCACCTAAAGTTTCACTCAGAGGTTGGAAACAAGAAAGAAAAAGAGAAAGAATGGGGAAAAAAAAATCAAGCAACTGTTTGTTACCTTTGCAGAGAACAAGACACCACATTACACCACAGAATGCAGTCCTTGAATACAATTTCAGAAGCCTACTTGGACTTCAAAGATAGTAAATCCCTTTCAAAGTTCAAAAGAGGCATTCTTCTCAATATCTCTACTACAAGAAATCCTGATCGCATGTGCCACAGCAATTTCTGAGTTCCTTGGTGCCAAGCAGAGCTACAAATGGCTGAACAGCAGCAGTTCTGTTACAGGATTATGCATGTGGCATACAAGAATGCAGAATATCAGTGTCACCCCACTGACCAGACATGAAACAAAGCATTCAGAACAAGACAGGGTATAGCAAGTACTGTTACATGCATGTACACAGAAAAACATTGCTCTACCTACACTTCACAAATTCCTATCATTCCATATTTCAGACTTGTGGATTAAAAACAATTAATCTACAACCACAAGGGGAAAAACCAGAAATCAAACTATGCTGCAGCCTCGAGCTACGACCAAATAATGTGGTGGGCCCTAGAAGTGAAAGCAATCACTATAAAACACTAATTTTGCCCCACCTTTTATATCGTACCCCTGGATTCTCATCTAGTGTGGCACACAAGGTAACAATTTGTTCAGCCATGACTTGCAGTACAGCATCTTTATCCTTTGTCTTTTCCAGAGTGGGACTGTAGCAGCGGTAGAAGGCATCTGGGATGTTAAGAGTAAACACCTACGGAAAGCACAAGCAAGAAAAACAGGGCCTAATTTGCAGATTGCCAGAACACCTGGTAAAAAGTCTGCTAATAATTTAAAACTGCAAGAAAAAGTCATACATAGGACACTTAAGAAAAAAACCCAAACAAACCCACACTTCATTCCTCTATCCCTGCTGAGCTCATCTTCTTGTTCTCAGACTTTTTCCCTGTTACTCTCCTATGTAAATTACTCTATTTTTCAAACTATGGAAGGAAGGAAGGACAGATGGAAGGAAGGAACTAAACACCTGTCAGTGCCTTGTACAGAACCATACAATGCAATATCAGAATGATCATAGAAAGCATCAAGGTTAAATTGGTTTAAAATCAAAATTTCCATATTGTATCTGCTTTAAATATGAAGAATTTACCTTGAATAGTTGAAATTCCTTAAACACGTTAAATCTTGATTAAAGCAGCTTAGTACTACAGAGATGAAAGGCTTTTTCAACACTTTTGTAAATGGAATGCAAACATGGGTACAATCCCATTGTCAGAAAATGGATTTCCTCTAGCTTCAGATGGACTCTGTAACTACAGAGCCATCTAGATAAAAGCGTTTGCTTCACTCCAGTAGATAATCACCTGGACTTTGCCCAGAGCTCAGCCTGATTGTTTACTCCTAGCATCCCAGGAAGCAGGCAGACCAGTTAACATTGCTCCTCTGCTAAGGACTGGAAAGGTTCTCACAACCCCAGATACTGAGAATACAAAACTCCAGTAAAAACAAGAAGAGTGCTGCCCAGCCTTAGTGCTGCTTATTTTCAACTACAGAAAAGTAGTCTTGATTTCTGCTTTCATGGCGAGTCCTCCAGAGAACCAGGACCACAACATTTTCATAGGCTTTATTTGATACAGAAAAGCAGCTTTGGCAGGGCTCCCAAAACCATCTTGAAACAAAACTTGTCAACATCAACCTCACTGGAAAGCAAACAAACAGGGCACCATGTTCATGCCCTGATGGATTCTCAACCAAAATAATAAAGAACCCTTTATAATAAAAAGGAATGCATCTTCAAACCAGGAAACTGCACCACAGTGAGACAGGGCTAGCAGCAATCCCTCCTATATTCAACTGCCACTTGGTACACCTAAGAGTTGTCCCCTTGATAGGTTGATAACGTTTGACATGGGAAACATTTGTGGTTAGTTCTGGTTAGTTCTCCAGCTCCCAGAACTGGGCAGAGCATGGAGGCTTCACTGGCTTAGTGAGCATCAGTGTGCCCTCTGTGTCTGATGAAAGGCATGAGCAACAAATTACTTTTCAACACAATACCCACTGTGTGGCTGCACATGGAAAACACCCATTGGTTTCCACTGGTAGTACAGATCTTTAATTGAGAAAACATGATTTCCATGCTCTCCTCTCACTGAAAAGACTATCAAGTTGTAGAAGTTTTTGTTCCACTCCCTTCAGTTCTCTTAGTCCATTTGTTCTCCTTTCCTGACTTTCACCAAGTCCTACTTTACTCCTATGCACCAACCTACCCAAACTATCAAAGTAAAACCTCAGTATCAGCAGTTACAAACTCTTACCAAAAACCAGCCAGAATACTTGTCTGCTCTTAGGGAACAGATTCCTTCTTTAACCTCCCTATTGCAACTGACACCAAGTCTTGCAAAGAGGTCAAGTGCAAAGAGTAAAACTTTGAGTACAAGAGCATTTGTTTTCATCTGAGAAGCATAAGCAAGCACTGGAAATGTGCCCAAATGAAAATATCTCACAGAGTTTGTCAATCAAAAGCTACATTCCATTTCATTGTTTTCTAAAAGGTCAGCAGCACTTGAAAATAATCCTCCAGACTACTGTTAAGGTTAAGAATTAAACTTACCTGAGATTCATAAGGGAAGAATGAAATGTTGATCTCCTTGCATTTCTTTATTGATTTTGCACATGAAGCCTTAATTTTATTGAAGAGGCTGTCAGGACAAACTAGGAGAAAAAAAATAGACTCTAAGTACAAATAATTTGTACTATTCCAGCTGTCAGCTCACTTATAAGCATACAGTATTCAGAGCAGATAATTCTAAATTAAGACCAAATTAACCATAAAAAAAAAAGTCTACTCTTCCTACAGTGAAATAGATTATATAATCAATATTTTGTTTATGAGATCTTTTTTGAGAAGCACCACTGCTCAATTTATACTGGCTTTTTGCAAGCAAAACATTGTTGAACACTCATTTGCAGTCTCCAACTGTGAAGGATGTTGATCTTATCAAAGTAAAGGTTTCTGCTATTTCTTGTCATGTAGGAGAGAAAAAAGCATTTCCCAAGCTACAAAAATAAATCACATGTAGCTATCTAAGAGCAAAACACAGATATATGGAATTTAATTAGTTCTCTAAGGTGTTCCACCACACTTCCAGGCTACATTGGATCCCAGTCTAGAAACTGAATTTAAGGAATAGATGACATGAATACTACACAAACTTGGAAGTGACAGAGTTATTTCTCTAACTCAGGAGCTATTCCTCTCAACAGGAAAAGTTTTGGCAAGTATTCAAACTGAAAGCTCGCCCACTTGAAACCAAGGAGCATACAGCAAGATAGCAGTACTTTTTCAGAACAACAACTGCTGCTTCAGCATGAAATTAAACAAGAAACCAAGAATTTGGATAATAATTTAATACTGCTTTGGGAACATCCAGTAGCAGATACACAGTCCACAAAGACAGGCACGCCTCGGTCTCTGCCTTCAGCAGCACATTTGGGTTTTTTGTTTCCCCCTCTTTAGAGCCATTTTAGTCACGCTGACTGACTGCAGGGCCATGTGCAACCACATGAACCCTGCCCCCAGTAATTGTCTCTGCTGCACAATTAATGTCATGCATGCAAGGGCTAAGTAGGGCCCTTCTTTCAGGGAAGGGGAAAAGCTGGCTCACAGCTCTCAAGGAACTACCTGCAGCAACCAATTACTAACACAGCCCTTGCACAAAGTTCTCATGCAGTTATGTTTTTGGTACTGTTTTGTTTATGTAGAGATACATAGTTTGACTGGAATTGTCTTCCTCCACATTCCAACACAGGAGGAGACTGGAATACTTAAAAATAAAACTACATTACCTAAATTAAAAGCAGAGGTGGAGAACAATCAAGACTGTTTGGTAATTGTGAAAGAAATTACTATGGCCACACAGCATGGTGACCACAGCCTGGTAACACAGATATATGCCTAATGACTTAATGATTTGAGTCTCAAACCTTCTAGCAAGAAACAGGGCCAAAATTTTTCATTTACTCAGCTACAGACAAGAGAAGTGAGCAGCTTACTTATTTACCCATATAAAGTTAGCAAACTACAGCCCAAAAGCTTACTTACAGTCAGTAAAATACACGTATGCTGCTTTGTATCTGCTGGATGATTTATTGATGAAGTCATCAATCAGTCCATCTACAGACTTAGGGAGACAAGAAAAATAAGGAAATAAAAATAAAAAACAACATCATACCAGTGTTTTGCCTTTCTACACATACCAGACAAAGCTTCTCCCTCTTCTCCTCCTGCTCTATTACCAAGTCCCACTTAGGAATACTGCATTTCAACATATAAGAAAACACTGAAGTTTAAGATTTTTAATTCCAGATGAAGAATAACAGCAATTACAGATGGTCAGTCATGCACCAAGCTCATTTCAGGAAGCACACACATCACAGTTTTTGCATAATTTTCCAGCTGCAACAGAGCTGAGATTTATTGTCTCAAGAACTTTTAGGAAGTAACAGGAATCTCTTATTAGAGCCATTATTTTGAATTGTATTTTCAATGTACTGCATCATTATGTGATACAACATGTCTTTCAGTGAGGTTACAATTGCTAAGCAATGATACAGTGCCTACACTGACCACAAGGTACGCGTTTGCAACACATTTCATGGTGCCATTACTTTGCCTTTTCATCTTGGGAAATTAGGCATCACACAGAGGAGTATCACAGAAAATGCAGAGGTAAAGTACTGCATAGCTATACACAATAAATAAACATTTTACAATAAGGGTTTTTTTTAGTCTGAAAGATCTTGCAACACTTTAAAATACTAACCTTTTTGGTGGGAGTTATTAAATATATTGCCTTCATGTGTGGGACAGGCTCACGGGTTTTATATACATTTTCCACCACTATAAAGTAAGAAATATTACATGTTTATAATTAGGAATATTATGCATCTTTAAGGAAAACACTGCACATATTTTAATATAGAGTTGATAAAAATAAAGTAACTGCAATCAAGTTGTCCACAAAATTAGAGGTAAGGACGTACCTTCTGCCAAGAGTCTTGATTTATTTCTTTGTTATTTTATATACAGAAGGTTATCACAAGGCTTTCTCAACTCTCAGTCTAGTGACAACTAAAGTTGTAGGACTAAATTCTTCCTAGGTATTCTACACCTCTATAACAGAATGGCAATGCAAACATACTACAGCTACGGGGCCCAGAAGGAACTCTCTTGGCAAGAGAGCTCTTTTCCCAGCACAGTGAAGGAGAGGGACAGAGAAACTATGCAGGGCACCATTTTGGACTACAGCCTCTTCTGTCCTTTGTTTGCCTATGTCCTGGGCAATTACTCTGTTGCAACATAATTGCAGGCACAAATTAAGACATTTTTCAGCAAACCAGTTTCACTCATCTCTTGTTTTCCTCTGTTTAATAAAGTCATTACTGTATAATTTTACAATACACTAGCTTGAGAATGCAGAGATATTCTTGTGGCTCAGAAATTTTGTGGGGGAGGAACAAGGATGATAAGTAATGTCAGACATGTGGATGTGGAAAGACAGGTTCCTTTCAGTAGTGTGCTCACTAAAAATAAAAGGTTTCTTCCTGATGAAAAGGATACATGCCCACCAAAAGTTTCTCACAAAGGATAAGTAGCACTTATGAGTTAAAACACACACCAAAAAGCAAAACTGATACAGCTCTACTATTATATTTTCAGAATAATCACATTATGCTGAATAACTGGAATAAAAATCGTATTGTGGAATAAGTAATCAAGTCTAAACAATGCCTTCTTACACAAGCATTTCTGAAAATCTACACCTAAAGCTAATTAAAACTAGTTCATTTACATCTCGGGAATTTATTTCAATTTCAAAAATAGGCACCATCAAACAAACCCATTCCCACCTCACAAAAAAACCACCAAAAACCCCAAACCAAAAACCACCACAACAACCAAACAAAACAAAATGTAAAAGCACAAAAAACACCAAAAACCCCCAATCAAACAAACAAAAAAAAAAACGCTTAGAGCAATCTTGAGGGGAAAAAATCAAAGGGGGATCTGAGCTTTCAGGCAGAGAAACATTTGGTTTTTTTCACTAAAAAAAAAAAATCACAATTGACTAATTACTGTAGAAGCCTAAAAGTCTACTGTTTTAATATCCCATAACTACTTGTCTTCATCAACCAAATAAAGACCATTTCTTCCAAGGGTACTACCAATTTCATCAATTTCAGTCTTTCCCTTTTTCTTACCAGGATATTGCCATTGGTGTATCAATAAGAATTATGCTTACCTGTGACACCCTCTGCCAGTAGATCAGTCATTTTGCAGCACAGTGACAGTAATTTAGTAGTGTAATCATCTAAGAGCATTACCTAAACATATTTTTTAAAAAACACACAGAAGTATTTAGATACACTAAACAGCTATATTCAATCCATGTAATTTCCTCAACAACTTGCCATAAAAGTTTGAAGCTAAAACTATTTTATTACTCTATTTTTTCATTACCTGCAAACATCAACATTGCAGGGGGAAATTAATTTCAGAAGGCAGCTCCTAATGCACAGGATTTCCAAAGACAAGCTCAATCTTAAATATGAGCTTTGTTCCCCTACTCATACTAGACAGTACTTTGAAAGTTTCACTTGGACACAAGTCTTTTGAATTCCTGCTAATTTACTCCATGCCCTCCTCAAATATACCTGTATTTACTTTAAAACTCTGTTATAGCTTAAGCAGCTCTACAGGCATCATACTGTTGAATCCTGCTCCACATGTACTGCAGTACAGTGTAATTTTTGAAATTAGTAGAGTACAAGTATTTCAAAAGGAAAGTGAAGAGAAACACAAACAGTTTCTAATTTTTCTTCACTTCTAATTAAAAAAAAAGAGACTATTAGCCATTTGTTCTTCCTGTAGTAGCCTCTAGATTTTTCAATATGTATTATACAGAGATCTGAGTTCCCAAAAGCAAAGTCTATTACTTGGACAGAAAACAATCTTGAGTGAAAATGCCAGACATTCATTTTATGTATTTGTTCTCTACTCAGCTATACAGATGTCTTGTTCGGGTGGTGACAGAATTCTTATAAAAATTTTAACAAAATTGTACCTTCCATTCTTCCTCTTTGGTGAAGTCATCAAATACTGCTGACTTCAGCTCTGTAAGAAGAAACAGTTTACCAGTCAGAGGAAGCAAATTGTTACTAAGAAAGAAAAAAATAATTCACCCATTTAGAGTCATATGTTCAGAGCCCTAAAAAGAAAAATTAAAAAAAAAACCACATACTGATAAATACTTGCACAGAATTCTTCACCACAAACTGTCCCTGCCTGTTTCTAGGACTGTACACAGGTGTAATAACAAATTTTTAACCACATGAAAATTTCATTAACATTCATACTTTCTGACAACACTCTTGCCAGTTAATTAGTCTTTAGCATTACACAGAATTCCTTTCAATAAACTGAGTGCCCAACAACCTTGTGCAAAATCTCAAATATTCTATTTTTTCTACAATATTTGCCTATAAAAGACACCAGAACATACAAATGGATACTTCAGTTGTCTTGAACCTCATTTCTGCTATTAAAAAATAGAAGTCAGTTTTCTCCCATAATAATATGAAAGTGCCCCTGCACTATTCCAACTGTTACTGATTTTGCCCTCAACCTGCAGCTGCTTCACCCAAATTGGTCTTCACCCAATGACACCTACATTGGTTTACAGGCTCTCAAAATCATTTTTCTCCTGCAAGCATTCTGGACACAAAAAAAACAAACTCAGGTTAGTGCTCCATTTTTGTCCAGGCTTTCATTTTCTTCTCACATATTTTATACCAACCATACACCCTAACTACCTTTTCAGATTTTGTCTTCTCTGAATGCATTTAATTAGTTTACAAAGGCTTTTTTTCTTCTACCTTTACTTCACAATCTAGGAAAGAACTATACACAAGACTGACAGAACAGCAGGCTGCCAGATTCCTGTGTGGAAAAAAAAGAAGCAAACCACACCTTGGCAAAATTAATGACCCATTTACAACACACTTCCTGAAGAAGGGACTGTTAAACAAGTGCTACAAAAAACAAAATTGCTAAAATGCTGAATCATTTACAAAAATTATTCTATGGCTATGCTAGAACTCCTTATACAAGTCTACAAAACAATTTAAAGTTGTGACAAAAAATTAAAAGAATTCCTTATTGAAAGGACTTCATTTAGAGATTAACTATATACAACAGCTCTCTGTATTTCATTATTTTATCCACAGGAACTACTGTCTCCTAAATACAGATAGCTTTCTCTGTCCTCACAACTGTGAGCTTAACTGAGGACAAACTTGTGTAAATTAACTTTTCCATGCCCTTGTGCTTCAATTCCACACACCACGGGTGTAACTTCTATGCCTATTTACAGAGACACACATGGATACAAGCTGCTACATAAAGCATCAGCATCACTATTTCCAGTCAAATCAGCCTTAATAAAAACCCCCTAATGTTTTGCTGAAACATTAGGAAGCAGCAGTTTATGACCTTCAATTACCCATTTAAAAAGTGCCAGACAATGTCTAAAACTTAGTGCATCAATTTTCATTGTTGTTGTAGTTTTGGAAAGACAAGAGAAACTAGATGACTAACAAAAGCATTCATTTCAGAAATTCTTCTTAACTAAGCTTTTAACATAAATGTTTTATTATTCACACTGCTTCACTGTCACTCTAATCTTTGTTCCTCACACTGGCAACATAATTTTCAAACGTCTTTATGGCCCTTAATGACACACTTATGCTTTGATCAAATTACTCCCTTTTAAGGTCCAAGACTTCTATAAAATATCTCAGGACAAAACATTGGCCTTACAGTCACGGGCACGAAAAGCAAGACAGCAGGATAAGCAAAGCAGCAAAAGTGGGGATTTCTAAGGGTTACGTTTGAAACAAAGGTATCAAGCAGGGTACAGGAGCCAGCAATTAGGACTGAACTCCAGAGGGACAATCTGCTTTTCACTTCTAGTGACACAAACAAACAGCTTTCAGGTGGAAGCAGAGGAGAAAAACGAAAACAAGACGGCAGCAGGACCTTCCCACTTCAGCGACAGTCGCCGGGCTGGCTGAGCAGCTCATGGAGTCACAACCTCAGTACAATTAAGCTCAGGATGAGGTGGCTGCCTATGCCCTTTCCTCAAAGGTCTCACACCACCTGCAGTACTATCAGCCTTTCTACTCCAGCAAGGAAAGGAGCAGTTACGACTTCATTTTCTGTAACAAACACCAGCAGAACCGGCTCCAAAACACGGAGATAAAAATCTGCAGTTCACTTGTAAGCCTACCTGGGAACACCTTCAACTTTTTCTACCAGAAACTGTGAAGCCAAACACAAAGAGAGAGAGAGTGGAGCCCCTTCTGGGGCCGGAGCACTCTCCAAAAGCAGCAGTTCGGAGGTAATAGAGAAGTGCTTGAAGAGCTGACTTAGGTTTAGGCTCTTCAAGGGCCCGTCAGGCGGGCTGTAGCCTACAGAGCTCACCCTTATCTCGGAAAAGGCACAAGAGTCTCTTTGCAGCGCTGTCACTGCGGACACC
>NW_005054357.1:965947-976614 GCF_000277835.1 Geospiza fortis | reverse complement strand
CCCTGGGGAGGTGTGGGGAGCAGAGGGGAGCTGGAGACCGCCTGGCCGGGGTGGCTCCCGAAACCTGCCCTGGTCCCGCGTCCTCTCGGGGGACGACCGGGTCTCCCTCACGAAAATGGTCCCCAGGTTCCCGCTGGCATGCGTGTAAACCAATAAGGAAAATACTGTCGGCTCGTAGAACGACGGCGGCTGTTGACGCCTATAATCGTCTGTCAGAAGTTATAGTTTGAAGACATAAAGTTGTGTTCTCAAAGGGGAACCAGCAGCTGCCACAAATACGAAGGAATGCGAGGAAAATTTATCTTTCACGGCGCCAGGTATGAGGAAGAATACTTAGTTCCCAGTCTGTATGGCGGTGTGCCATTCAAAGGGGAGTACGATGAGGGCATCATTCCCGACAAAAAAGAAGGTCTTTGTGAGTGGGCAAAAATTCAATAGACAATGAGCCAAAGACCAAATTTAATTTAGCTTAATTATTTTGTGAGTCTTGTATAAACCATACAGAATCTGCACGCTATAACAGGAGGGAAGAGACCCCGACCAGCCATGCGGCCACAAGCCGGCCGCTGTGGTGGCCCCGTGTCACCGGGTTTGGTGGCCGCTGGCCAGCTGTGATCCCCAGGGAGGAGCGGCCAGCCCAGCGCGACCTCCTCTGCCCCGGGCAGTGCCAGCCTGCAGTGACAGCACCGCTGGGGAACTGCGCTGGCATCGGCCACAGCTCGCCCCGTGTGAAGCTGGAACCAAGTTCTGACAAGATGTGCGGTGCGAAAAGTAAACCGTTAGCGTTTGCTGGAGTGCTTCTCGGCTGCCTAGAAATGGTGAGTGCGACTTGCTGTAAAGCTATTTTAGCGATGATACTGTATTCTTCGGAAAAGTAAACTAAAAGTTAGGGTGGAGCACTGTCAGGCATCCGCTTCCACAGTGGCACATTAGCATTCCGATACTATCACAGTGTTGCATTGTTTACATATGAATGAAAAATATTTTAAAAGTGCGTCAACAACTGCAAACGGGATTAATAGGCAGGTTCAGAGGGGGAAATGCAGAAGTAGTACAATCTGCATACCTGTACCAAATCTCATTGGTTGTGTACTCTTTCCGTGCTTAAAGAATCTGAGCAAATACATCATATCAGTAAATGTGTTAATAAACAGAATATTTTAGGTTGTTATTATGAATATTCTTAGATTTTTAATTTTCAAAATAAAATATGTCACGTTGCATTTCTAATTTTGTTATATCTTCCTTTTCAGATATTTTCAGCAAACACAGGTAAATACTGAAAATGTTTTTTTGGTTTTGCCTGCCTATTTTTAATGGGTCTAAAGAGAATACCCACTTGTGCTTTTTAATAAAATATTCTGTAAGTTCTAGCAGCTTTGCAAACAAAAAATGTTTTCATGTTTGATTCAGGCATAAAAAATTACATTGATGTCTTTATAAATTTTAAATCTCATTTCTAAGAGTCATAATTCTGTTGGAAACTCATGAAAATATTCAGACTTGTACCTTGATGCTAGTGTGAACCAGGGCGAACACTCAGATTAACAAATTCTGCTGTTCATTATATAGCTGTGGTACAAATGGGATTCACACCAATATTTACAACCAATTAATTGTTGTATATTTTAAAAAACCATAAAACAAAAGAAACATCAAAACTCCATCACACTCCCTCAAAAAACAAACAAAAAACCCAAAACAAAACCAAAAAAACAAACAAACCAAAAACTCCAAAATAAAAACCACACCAGAAGTAGCACAATCTCCTATGCACAAATATTTCCAAGGTTTTGAAATTTAATACACAGCTACTTAACTAACCATTAACATCTGCTCTTAGTCGCAAGCACGTTCTTATCAGTTACAGTCAGACACCCTCTTTTGCCCCATTTGTAGAAATGGTCCCAGATATTCTGTCTGACCATCCCTATGGAACATTTGCAGATGGGTCTTTCACAATCATGGAGCAAAATACTGCACTATAATTTTTTTAGTTTGTTTTATAATATTGCCTTTCATAACAACTCATAAAAATTTCTGTGCAGGAAATCCTCACTCAGGTCTAAGTCTTGCTAACAGTCCTGTATAGAATATATAAATATAAATATATATATATATTTATATATATTTATATATATATCTCTAAAAAACAGCAGGTAGATGTTAGCACTTAGCTGAGCAGCTGTGTATAAAACTTTCTCAGGTCTCCCAAATCCCCATGAGATGCTTTGCTATGAACAAAGGTACCTACTTCATCCCAAATACCTTTACATTCCTTTTCTTAATTTTATGTGAGATGTACCTTCATTTTATCTTTTTTCTCTTCTAGTGAGTGTTTTGCAGCCTTGCAACATGTGCAATTGCTTTATAAATGCCGATTTTAGTGTGAAAATCCTGATTTCTGAATATAAATTACTCATGGTTAAGAAATACACACCAAAGCATTGTTACAATATTTGATTTGTCATGTTATTGAATACCTAAGTATATCTGCCCTGAGTAGGGGGTTAGGTGAGTTCCTGTGATCCCTTCCAGACCAGATTATTGTATATTGCTTTGGTATAGAAATGCCTATGGTTCAGTGCCCTATTTCGGAGTGCTTTGTATAAACATATACTTCTTCTTTGTATACATTGCTTTGTATATCACTTTAGTTCATAATATAGTTAATTTGCTCTGAAGGAGAACCTCTCAGTGAAACCTAGGTTAAATAATGGTCTTACATTAGTGATTTCACAGTATTAGAGTATTTTTATGGAAAGATGAAATTTGGTCTAGAATATCACAAGACCCTGTGTTTTGTTAATGTTCGCTGAAAGTCCATTTAACTTAAATTTTAATCATTTCCAGAAAGTGTAGACTATTTGTCCTACATTTTGTCTTTGTGAAATGTTCCACGGGACTGTGTTTTCCCACTTCAGTACGTCTCTCATTATTTCCATTTTAGCTCCAGATATACCTGTTATTGACCAAGCTTATTCAAAACTTAGCAACAGTATCACAGTGGAATGGAGAGCAGTACCTGGGGCTACTAATTACATGCTGACTGCACAAGATGGAGATTCCTTTGTTGAAACTATAGTGAAAAATTCTCCAGGCACAGTGACAGGACTGAAGCCTGGCACCTTGTACCAAATCACTGTCAGATCTATCAATTCAGGAGGAAAAAGCCAGCCTTCACCTTTCAGAAAAGTAAAAACAGGTGGGCTTTCAAAATCTTATGTCAAATTCTGGAATGTTATTATAACATAAAGCATTCATGCATGTACCAGTCCTGAATTATTGTAATCTTTATTTTAAATTGTACTGGTCACATTCTTCTTTCAGTTTTTGAAGATTAGAATTCAGCCATCTGACTTGATGACCAGGACAAAAGTCTGAATTAATGGTTTACTTTATGATGGTACAATAAGATAAAAGTTCAGCTGGGAGTTTCATTAGAATTTGTATCAATATATGTATTTTACTTTAACAAAAGGCATAACTTGGAGGAATAGAAGAAATAAAGAAACAACCAGAAGTATAAGATAGGAAGACAATGTGAAACTTAGAGGACAAGAAATGCAATATTTTCTTGGTGATTTTAATTCTTCAACACATGCAACCCTTCTCAGTTTCTGTACAGCTTTTGTTCATTGTACAACTTTTGTTAATTTCACAAACCAGCAATACAGTAATTGATGCACCAAATCACTTTCCAAATTTGTTCTGTCGATCTTGTATTAATTTATTTTTTCTGGTTTCGTTGTCACTGAATTTGTCTCTCGGGATTAGTGATTGTTTTTTCTGTATATTCATTTCAGATTTGGCCTTTTCAAGCTGTCCTATTGAAAACCCAAAAGCATAATTTTGTTTTTTCTCAATAGTCCTGGCTGCTCCGATTCTGTCTGTTCATTCTCCGAAGAGTGACTCCATTGCAGTGAGCTGGAAAGCTGTGCATATGGCAGCTGGGTTCTCTGTGTCACTCATGAGATCAGATGGTTTGGGCAGAGTGCTGAAGCAGAACACCACCAATACCTCCTTGATATTTACAAATCTAGATCCAGGAACTCAGTATACTGTCAAGGCTTATGCCTGGAATGCCAATGGAATGCCTGGAGATGATTTCACATATAACCAAAGAACAAGTAAGAAATTTTCTTTTCTGAAACCAAGTCAGCATTCTAAGAACAACACAGCAACAATATATCAGAAAGTATTTATGTGTATTTGTGATTGTGTTATGTTTTTCAAAGATACATTGAGTAGATTTTCAGATCATATTTTTGCCCCATCTCAAAGTTTATGAAAGCTCAGATGACATGGCTATGTTTAGTGAACATTACTGAGCAAAGATAGCAATTATTGTCCCTGAAGTTGTACTTAGGACAGGTCTGGATAAGGGTTACACAAGCTCAGACTGATTTTGAGGATTTTTGTAATTGTGAGAAGCAAATATTCAAATAAGCAGGGAGTTTCAGTCATGGTCAACTAGAACTACTTCTTTTTAAAAATGTAATTTTAACATAAATGAGGGTAAGGCTTGCACTCAAAAAAAATCCATTTAGTTTGCAAATTGTGAAAGAGATCATGTCTGTAGGCTATAATCTAAGTTATATTTATGTGTTCCAAATTGATATACCATAGGTCCTAATGCACCAGTGGATGTTAAAGTAGCTTTCAATAGTGGTGCTTTAAGAGCTGTTGTCTCTTGGATGCCAACAGAAGGAGCTCTAACTTACAGTGTCACAGTCTCCAGTGGACTCCTGAAACTGAGGTGTAACACATCTTCTGCCTCCTGCATGGTGCCATCCCTCCAGTGCAGCTCTGAATATGATGTGTCTGTCACAGCACACAATGATGCTGGATCCAGTGAACCAACTGATGCAGTGAGCTTAAAAACGAGTATGTGTCACTGATTCTTATGTAGCTTATGGTATTTTTACATCTACTTCTTTAATTTCAAATGTAAATGAGTCCATTGCAATTCACAGCTGATTCTCAAATAGTTCTGCTTCTGACCTTTGTTCATGAATTATGTCATATACTTTTCTATTGCAGGGGTAAGAGCCTCAACATTCTTCATATTTCTGGGACAAAAACTTGCAGTGGTGGAACAACTTTGTGAGGAATGGCATTAAGAACTGCCTCTGAGCTTAGAACTATTCTGGGCCACATCAAGTTGTTAGTTAGAAAGGGGGTCAACAAAAGCACATTTAGCCAAAGTAACACCACTAGACTAAATTAAGAAACCATTAACCATATTCAGGACAATAGCTTGCTCAGTTCAGCTACAGCACCATGCCATGTCTGAGATTGTTGTTTCCTGACCTGTTAGATGAACTGCCCATGTAATCAAAATCTAAACTATTTATTTTTATTATATGCTACTTGAAATAAACAACATTATGTACTTAGTTATTTGATGTAACCTGCCTCATTTTGACTTTTGATTGGAGGTCAATCATGTGAGCAACTCTGTGGTGCATCTAACAGGATGAGAGAGCCTCATGCCAGGGACAGGTATTAAGCTGTGGGCTGTAATCTCAGCCAACACTGCTTCAGCTAGATCACATATATTCATTCTAACAGCAGCAAGCTGCACTTTACTGAACTAGAAAGAAAGTAAATGTTATTTAAACAAAAGCCACGGAGTTTGCAGTTTAATGTGGCATTTTGGAATGCCAACAGAAAGGAAACCTAAGCAAAGGACAGTTCTACTCAGCCACAGCCAGTAAATTTTATAAAAAAATATAAATGGTTTTCACATATAGGGGCTTTTGGATGCCATATGCTATTCATGCTAGTATTTCAATTATCATCCAAACCTTCTATTTGTGAGCACATACTGTGCCAGTTTCTTTTGAAATATTGGCTGGTGTCACTTTTTGTTCAGAGGGCTCCTTAAACAAATGTCTCTGTAAAACATGATGGTAGCATCTATTTTGTTCTGTAAAAATCATACCCACTTGTCATCTAAATATAAGCACCAACCTCTGTAAAGGCAGCTAAGTTGCTGCTTTCTTGATTAAGACGGAGCAACTGTTCAAGCTGAGTAGAATAATTCTATATTCTATATAATTCAATATATCACTGATTTTCCTTTATTCCCCAAGAGTATAACTTCAAGAAAGAAAAAAATAATTGTACTGAGATTTTTTTTAATGTTTTTTCAGTTCCTTGTGCACCAGTAAACATATCAATTGAGGAGGATGAACCTGGTCACTTGTTGGTATCATGGTCTAGTGTCAGTTTGGGTCATTATTACGTGGTTTTTGTGAAGAGTGATGATGGCTTGGAAGAGCACTGCAACACATCACGTACTCAATGCCATTTCCAGTCGGACTGTGGTTTCACTTATTTCATCAGTGTCTTTGCATATAACAAGGCAGGACAGAGTCCTTTAGGTGATGTACTCAATTACACTACTGGTAAGTAGCCATGTATTCCTGCAAATGCATTTGGATCCTTTAACTGTATTTATGGTTGAGCTGTTTGGACATTTTTATGGGAAGATAATGACTTAAACTTCTATTTTTATTCAGGTTTTGGGCATAACACACAAAGGTTGGCAGAGAAAAAGAAACAGTTCACATTGCAATTCAACTTAACTTGCATAGTCAAGTGCAACAACATGCATAGAAACTTGAAAAGAGTTTAACAATTCACAATCATCAGGCAAGGACATATGAATAACACACAGACCTGGCATAACATTTGAACTCTAGTCCTGTCTGGGTTTTGGGGGGTTTTTTTTTGGTTTTACCTCAGGAAGAGTGTACCAAAGTCTTCAACTTCCTCATAGGGAGTTTTCATACTTGGAAAATAAAAAAAATAGTAAGTTCAATGGGAAATTGAGAACATTGTTATTTAATCTCTAGACCTTTAAAATTTTAAACCAAGGATATGCATAATTCCTGTGTCTGGCCTAAACACTAGTATGTCCTCTATTGATTTGGAAGGAATGGTACTGAATTAATTTGAGTAAATCTGGGATTCATTGGACTGTTTGCACAGTACTAGTCACCCTTGGAGAAGACATGAAGCACATTGAGAAATGAAGCAAGGCTTTTATTTGCACCAGTTTTCCACTCCCCTTCGGGTTTCCCTGTCTGCCTTTCTGTTCGCAGCTCCTTGTTGCCCAGGTGACTTCAGGGCCGTGTTCGTATCAAGCGACACGGTGCGGGTGACCTGGGCTCCCGTGCGAGGCGCTGACCTGTACGAGACCCGAGCGGCTGGCGGCAGCGGCGTGCTGCTCTGCAGGGACACGGCCACGGCCTGCAGCCTGTCGGCTCTGCAGTGCAGCACCTCCTACAACATCACCGTGTACTCCTTCAGCGAGGCCCGCGGCAGCAGCGCCTCGTGTGCGCCTCACTACGTGGCAACAGGTACTGATCGCTCATTCTGCTTTAGCTGAAGAAATCGCTATTATACAGCACAGTGATTCGTGCATAAAAACGTTACTGGAGTGCTAAGTTGCTATTTAAGTGTTTTACTAAGTTCACTGATAAAAATATTTTAAAAACCCAAAAAACCAGCAACTCCAAAACTGAAAATCCATAAGAATACATTATAAGAAGGGGAACTTATATCAAATTTGTATTGGAAGCTTCTGATAGCTCCAGTATTTTGAAAATCAAAATTACAATTTATACACAAAATCCTTACGTTGTCTGTTCTGTCACAATTTCTAAATTCTCACCAGGAATAAAGCATACAAAGATCATATGCTTTTCTGAAGTAATGTGTCAGTTCTAACTGGAATTTAATTTTCACGTGTAACTTATATAGTATGCATAAATAATCTGTTTAAATGCTATTAATATGAAATATTTCAGCTCCCTGCAGTCCTGAAATTAAAAATATCTCAAAGGAGGGTCTATCTGTAATCAGTGTGCAGTGGCAACCTAACAATGAAGAAGCTATGTACATTGTCACTGCCAGAGGAGAGGCTGGACTTTGGCATTGCACAAGCACCAGGAATTCCTGTTCCCTAATGGATCTTCCCTGTGGATCTGCTTTCTCTGTAAGTGCTATAGCAAGATCACCAGCAGGACAGAGCTTACCAAGCTACAGTATCCCTTTAGAGACAGGTATGGGGAATTGTATATAGTTCAACATACTTAGCAGCATAATATTAAAATAGTTCTATGACTCTATGGTTTTGGCTATTTTTATTTACAATCTATGCACATTGTACTATATATTGCTGGATGTCCTTTTTGTAAACCTGTGTGTATCTTTGTGTGTGACAAGGAAGGGTCATATTTGGCAGTTGCCTCAGACTGAGAGGCCTTAGTGCAATTATTTATCTTCTGGCACAGCTAACTAAAACGCAATAACATTAGCTACTAATGCAATGCATAACTTCCTTGTCAGCATTTTGATATTTAGTACTACCAGGAGAGGCAATGAGGTAATGTCCATGTCAACAAATAAGGAGTTGTAAAGAACAGATTAAAGAACATCCTACCCACTATTCCTGCCATTAATTTGTTAACAGGTTTTGTCCTCTACCACCTCTCCAGGCAGAGGTCAATATACACCAGGATCTATTTTTAACATGTAGTTTGGCTGCAGTCATTTTACATTGTAGAGGAACAGACTTTAAACAGAGACAGAGCTGGACTGAGATATATGACTTGAGGGGTAGATACAGACCCTGCTTAATTAAACTACAGATGTACTCTGATATTCTGATGAAAAATCTTAGTAATTTTTAGAATCTTGGTGAACAATAATTTTATAATAATTCCAGGGTTCTAACCCATAGTTAGAGACAAATGGATCTTACATTAACATTCTGTTTATTAGAGGCTTGCCAGTAGAGTCAACTATTTTTCAGCATGCCTGAAAAATATGCACTTCTTCATTCCTTTAATTGTGATCACGTACTATTCTACATGCAGCCCTCCAAACACCTTCCATTTTCCAGGTATAAAACAGAATTAACTTCTCTGGTTTTGTTCTCTTTCAGCTCCTTGTTGCCCTAATGACCTGATATTAACTCAAGTGACACAGTCGGTAACCAATATCAGCTGGTCTGTTGGGAGGGGTGCACAGACATATGTAACAACACTGGAGTCTCCAAGAGGACAGGCAAAGTGTCACACACTTCAGACCTACTCTCTCCTGGGATGTATCACATGTGGCACCAACTATACAGTGTCTCTGAGAGCCATCAGTGAGACGGGTTTGACATCCAGCTGCACTTATCAGGGATATTCTTCCAGTACGTAAAGCTCCTTAAAACAACTCTAAATAAAACTTTTCTCTCCTAGTTCAATTCAAGAATTATTTTGGCTTTGTGAAATAATTTTCTCTTTGAAATGCTGGTTATCATAGTAATCTGGTATAAACTGCATTCTAGAAATTTCTAATACGTTGCAAGTTCACAAAATTTGCTCATTAATGTTTTTAACTTTCTTAGGTGCTTGCTGCCCTTCTGGGGTGAAGCTCTATAGACTCAGCAACAACGGCATCAGGGTCTTCTGGCGAGCTTCTGATGAAACAATGAACTACAATGCTGATTTACATGGCTCAAAGGGCAATTTCAGCTGTACCCCCAGCTCAGGTCTGAGTCACTGTGATATTACCAAGATACCCTGTGGGGATGTCTACACTGTGCTGGTGGCTCCAGTGACCGACAAGGGGCCAAAGCTCACATTCTGTCCTAAGAAAATATATTCAGGTAGAATTTCAATTTCTTTGATTTTTTATTTTTTAATATTAGTTGGCTACAATGTAATCCAAAGTTTTGCAGGTAAAGGTGGCATGGAATAGACATTTTCTGCTCTAGTATTGACTGCAGAGTAAACTTTATGAGTGTAGTCTTGCAGTATCTGCGATGGGAATTTCACAGCAGCATTTTGGGTCTGGGCACACTTATCTGCACAGGTACCTCCTAACTGGATCACCCATATCCTGGTACATATAGAAAACTTAATGTTCAGTTGGGAGGTTAGGAATGGTTAGAATATAGAAGCAAATAAATGAACATTTTGTTTTATGTATTTTTTAAATAAAGAAACAAATCAATAACTGCAATGAATCCCTCCTAATCACATTTTTTAAAGTAAAAAAATTTTAAGGGGAAGAAATTACTTTGCCTTTCCCAAGGCATGGATTGAACCCATTATAAAACTACCGCTATCTGATGGGGTTGCATAGTATTATAGATGGACTACATACTGCAGACTAATAATATTTTGCAGCTTACAACCTGACATCTAACACTTGTACCACTTGTTTCATGTCATTTCAGTCACCTGTTCTGGAAGCTCTGTTGGAATGGGTAAGAGCAGTACATTCGTTAAAAATGCATAAAGTTTATAGAATATTTTTGCATCATCTTCATATAAGATGTATATAACATACAGACTTGATAGTCAAGGTTTCTGGTAGTGTTATACAGGTTTATCTCATCCCATTTTATAATGTATAATTAAAAAAAAAACCAAACAAAACCCTACCTATATTGTGGCCTGCATACTATCATGCATGGTCACACCATTTACTACTAATTTGATAGCACATAATAAAAGGTAGGATTATCTTTTACAGCCTTCCCACATCCCATTACAAATGAAACTAGGTGATAGTTTTCAAAAGGTATTTTCTATTTTCAAAAAGGTAAAAAAAAAGTGTGGCTAACCTCAATCTATTCTACCTTATTTCTTCTGGGT
>NW_005054357.1:965732-965913 GCF_000277835.1 Geospiza fortis | reverse complement strand
TACAAACAACTTCAAAAGCAGCCACTGAAATAAAAATTTCTCAAGACAGTTGCATTTCTATAACTGGAATTGTCTTAGTTTCCAAATTCTTTTTTATAGTTATTTATAGAGGAAAGAGCAATGCAAAACACATCTAGATGAAATTCTGGTTCAGATAAGGAGGTAAGTTATAAGCATCACA
>NW_005054357.1:952243-965722 GCF_000277835.1 Geospiza fortis | reverse complement strand
TCCTGCTGATGCTTTGGGATGGGAGGGAAATGCTTCACCAGTCCTGTATATCACAACTGGTTTGTTAAAATCCATATTTACCTCTGAAATCTCTTGTAATTTATTTCTACTAGCACTACTGATTTGTCCTCTCCTCCATTTGTAACAACCTTCTTTCACTTCATTAAGCCTTCACTTCACTATGCTGTAATTCCCCAGAAAAGCCCTTAAAATCCAAACAGATAAAAATATTCTTCAGCACTCATTTACTTTCTCCTGGTGTTCTGGACTATTTTCTGCTCCCGTCTCAGAGCAATGACAAGAAATTGCTACTGACTTTTTCCCCTAAGGTTGATCTCCTTTTTGCTGCTGTTCACCTACTGCTATCCTGGATGTTAAGATTGTTCATAACACCATTCTCTCTAAATGTTATTTTCAGTCTTTTATCCCCTGAAGCTGGAAAGACACATCTGTGCTTAAGTGCAACGTTCACAGCTGCCTGAGGACTGGGAGCAGGAAAGCTGAACACCCAGCCATACCTGAAACCTAATCCATAATCATACTCCACAGTGGTCCCTTTTTGAGCCAACTTTGAAAGCAAAATTTAAAGTCAATGGTTCTACAAACACATGTCATTTAACAGAGTCTTTGGAAGCTCATGTGTATAAAGGTATCCAAAGACAACAAGGTTTCTAGCACTATTTTCAGCTTGTAAAAACAGACACTATCCATTCTGGAAATTGCCTTTCTTCAGGGAACACATGTTAAGTATCTCAGCGAATGCTTCTGATCACTTGTGCAAAATCTCAAGGGAGTGTCAGCTTCAGTAAATTGCTTGTAGATGGCCCAAGATTTGTATGCTGCTTCTTATAACATGATCTGCATTTAGTCATGATCAAACAAGTCTTTCTTTAGGAAACATTATTTAAAACTGCTCTTCATTAGTTAATAGAAAGTTGGTTTTATTTCTCACTTAATTAAAAAAAAATTAAACAGCGCTCTTTCTTGAGGGTTCTATGTCAGTATTTCTTCTTTGCAGACATCATTGCCAAACACTGTCACCATAGTGTTCAGTGTTTAACTGGGTTTTTAGAGATTTAAAGCAATTGCTTTCTTTTGGAACCAAATCCAAGCCCTGAACTACTTTTCACCTAAGCAATTCTGATAATTCCATGCTCTAATAGTAACTCTAAGATACTTAAAGCCATTCTAAACTGTTGGTGTATGTTTTCTTAATTTTCCCTGAGAATTAATTAACACCTCAATTACACACTACAAACAACAACGTTGTAGTACTATGTTCATCGGCTCCTCTCTCTTTTGTCACAGAAGTGTAATTGTATCAGAATGTATTATTTGTATGTCTGTTGGGGAAAAAAACCAAAAAAGCTGAAGAGGAGTGATGATTTCAAGAAAAAACACATCGATTCAGCTCTAAAAAAGTGTAGGAGATATATACAATTAGCAAAACAGGGAGGAAAAGCAACACAATGAATCTGAGCCAGATACACTCCTCCTACTATGGCAGCATGCAACCTCAAGGTGTTGTTATTCAGGCATTAGACATTGTCTAGTAACAATTGTCTAATAGTTAACACTGCTGATATGCGAAACAGCACTGGAATTCACTGAGCTGATTAAAAAATTCGATCAGGATTGGTTACAGGTTCTCTCCAGACTGAGGTAAACACACTTTTATGGGTCATACTGGCTTCAGATCACAGGAAAGGACAAATGTCACGTTTTTGTAGATGCCGTTTCTGTACTATTTACTCACATGAAGCTCTGAACTTCATGAAGCAAAAAAACCCCAACAAATAAAATTCTCAACTGAACAAACAAAAATCCTACCAAAAAAAACCCAAACAACCCAACCCTATTCTCTCTTGAAAGAAGACTAGAGAACAAGAAAATTCCTGTTGAAGGCTTGGAGGTAGGCAGCATATGGATATGCTAAAATGGATGCTTTCAGAGCAGTATCTGTGAAATCATGTGCACTAACAAATTAGGTGATTAAAACCACCTAGGTTATTTCATAGTAGATGACTTCATTAATGCTTAATAAAAAATTTAAATTCAATGCATAATAGTAAAGATCTATTTAGTTGGAATTACACAAATATGAACACTTGCAAAAAATTTGTATATATTATTTAAAATACACAGTTTTAAATTTCATCTGACACAGAATAATAGCTCCAAACTCAAGATTTCAGTCCACTGAAAGAATTCACAAAAAATCTCCCCTTCAGTTGATTTCAGACTCGACCTAAATTTACTGAGATTTAGTGTTCTACCATATCTAACTATTGCTGGTGAAGAGTAAAAGAGATACAATGACAGCCTCATTGCAAAACATCAAAAGTGGCACTTAAATGCTGTTTTACCCTGCTTAATAGCTGGCGGTCATCCATACTTAAAGCTACATGCGCTGCACAATGGGCCAAAGGGTTCAAACATCTAAAGCCAGCAGAATTCATCAAACTCTTCAGGTTCCCCTAAGGAGGGGAACTTGTATGCTGTAGGATGCTACTAATATTATATTCCAGTACTTAGCATTGGAGCCACAGGAAATTCCCAAGCCAGATGAGGCTTCACAAGGATAACTATCCTAGGCTATTATGGACAAGTGGCATACTATGGAAACTTGGGGTTCATAGTGCTTCGGTCATGGTCATTTACCCTGAGAACTGAAGAGTGAGTGCACAGACTAAGAGACAACAGCTCTGCAACCACAGCTCCTCCAGCTAAAATTGGCAGAAATTTTATTCGAATGCCCCTGAGATGAATGTCCAGTGCACCTGTACTGCAACAACTGCACAGAGTGGGCAGCACTGGTACCTCCACTAGCTCACCCCTGCTCATCAGCGCTGCTTTCACAGCCCTGCAGCTCCTTCTGCTTTTTAAGGAAGGGCACATGAAATAATAAAATAGCATGAGAAAGACAAAAAGGAATTAAGAGACCCTGGATACAAACTTAAGAGCTGTATGACAGTAAATCCTAAGGATAACTTTAGACAGGTGTCTTGATTCAAGTAATTGTCACAGGTCTTGGTTGGCATCAAATATTGTGCTGTCCATTACACTGCTAAATCAATCAATCATATTAAATTCAGAGGTCAAAAAGGACTACTTATAAAATAGGAAAATAAAAGCACAGACCTGAAACCACTGCACTTGTAAAGAGATACTGGGATGAGCCAGTCTTTGCACAAGCTGTAGCAAAATATTCACCATCTTTGTTGTAGTGAGACAGTACTTGTCCACGTTCAGGTCAAAGATTGTCCCTCAAATACCTGCATTTTTTCCTGCAAATAGACCATTCTTTCACTGTACTGCCCAACAGTGTCAGAACAGGAAGAGCCCTGAAGGAACAACTGGAAATCAGTAATCCATTTTCCCTGACAAAACAGTGGTTCTGCAGCCTCTCTGCCCAAGAACACATTTGTTTCAGAAATTTAGGTTAAAAACAAGGCCAAAAGAAGCCCTCTAGACACAAACAAAATAAATTAAAGTTGCCCTCACTGGACAGAATCCATGCAATCCCTTGGCAGACTGCACAGACAGTTCTAGTTATCTACTAGACAGGGTATATTTTTTTTCTCCTCCAATCTTAAATGAAAGCTCAGTATTTTAGTTTTACACTGCAAGGGAATGAATTTGTTGAAGCTTAAGTTTTGTTTCAAGTTCAGACTTAAAATCAGGTAACAGAAACATAAGCAGACAACCTTAATGTCAGTACTGAAAAACGTTGATTACTAAGGATCATGGTGATAAAGACCATTACAGTTCAGAAAACAGGAAGAGAAGGGAGGAAGAAAAAAAGGTTGCTTCTCGGAATACTATGGAATGAAGTATACTGTTGGAAGTCAAAACTCTGTTTTCCCTGGATGTTTAAAATGAAATATGCCTAGATGACCTGCATCACACAGAAGCAAAAAAGGCACAAATATTGTATTTCTACCCTCAGGTTACTTCATGATTGATTCCCACTTCATATTCTTCCTCTCTCGGGGCTGCAGCATTTCTTTTGTCTGCTACATGTTTGTTGTAAGTCACTTATTACATAAAATCCCTTATTCATACAAAGTGTCACTTGATCTGAAAATAAAACATGGAGGAACTGAAGCACTCTTTAACTGGCAATGAACGTGCAGGGAAAAGCTGACACTCAGTACAAAGGAATTAATTGAGAGTTTATTCCAGGTGGTTCTCCTCACTGAGTATACAAGTCATCAGAATAATCTATGAAATAGACTTGGACTTTAATGATATGATCTTTTTCTATAATGCATTTTAGTTTTTCCTTCTAACAACCTGTTTAAAAAAAAAATCTGCCAGATGAAATGTTCAGCACAAACTGTGATCTTTACTATTTGTAGAAAATATGAATTAAAAAAGGACACTATCAGTTAATTCTTATTTTAAATGTTTACACTTATAAAATGCTTTGGAAGCTTGAAACTGAAATCCTTTGTGATATTTTTCTTCTTCCTACCTCCCTCTTCCCATCTTAAATGCCTGTATTAGCCCAGGATTATCATAAATGACAGAGTGCAGCTGCTTAAAAACATTAAAGGACCACAAATGGATAAACTGTGTTTTTTTTAAAAAAAAGGAAGCTTACATGGATTTTCTTCAAACAAATAAAATGAATAGATGGCTACGGTACTCATCCGTCAACCTTTACAGTGTCCGCTTGAGGTAGCCTTTCTACAGAACAACTAAACAAGCCCCAACATAATCTAAATCCTTGCATCAAAACCACTATCTCTGAAAGTCCACTCAATTTAACACCACTGGTGATCAACATAATACATTTTAAAAGCTTTGGACAAAACAGCAGATACAGTGGGCATAAATGTTAGTTCTAAATCTGCAGCCCTCAATGTACATTGTACACACACAAATATCTCAGCTATAATACACATTCCAGATCCATCCCTAAAAGTCATACTATTATGGAAAGCACAGCCATGCTAACTTCAGGATACAAACCGTAATTCCACGTCTACAAAAGGAAAGTATAATTAGTGGCAGTTTATTGCCTCATACAAATTTAACCAACATGGCAACCATGCCAAAGGAATTAAAACATTTTCAGGACATATGTACAGACTGTACATTTCAGAAACATCTGAACAATAAAAATGCAAGAACAATCTCAGCATTACAAATTAAACTAAACAAATGGTTTGAAACCGTCAATGCATTGAATGGGTTTACAAAGGCACTTCCCTACCGAAAATAGGAAATGACAATCTGCAGCCTAGAGGGAGGTTGGAGAAGAGTGCTCATCAACTACTGCACAATCTCAACTTTAAGAAAAAATAAGCAGGATTTAATCAAACATTTATAGGATTCAATGTGATCCACTTTTGAAAGAATTCACACAGTCTCATCTTTGTTTTTCTGTGGCTTTTCTTGGCTCTCTCGTTCTGTACTTTGGCTCCTTCGACGATCATGTTTGTCAGAATGGTCCTTGCTATCACTGTGATCATGTTTGTGGGAACGTTCTTTGCTTCTGCTACGCTTCCTAGATTTTTCTTTGCTGGGACTCTGATCTCGTTTTCTGGACTTCTCAACACTATCTGTTCTTCCTCTGCTTCTGCTTCTACTTCTTTTATTTGATTTCTCCTTATTTTCATTTTTATGTTTACTTGATTTTTCTTTGCTCCTGCTTCTGCTGCGCTTACCTGTGTTCCTGCTTCGGCTCCTACTCCTATGCTTTCTTTCCCGGCTTCGACTTCTACTATGCTTTCTCTCTTTTTTGGAATCCCTCTTGTCATCACGGTGTTTCTTCTCATCTTTGTCATCCTTGTGTCTCCTCTCCTCTGTGTCACCCTTACTTTTCCTTTCTTTTGACCTTTCTCTAGATCGATCTTTTTCCCTCTCACTACCTCTTTCCTTATCATAATCTCTCTCTTTTTTACGACTCCGCTCATTTTCTTTCTCTCTCTCCCTGTCCCTGTCTCTTCTATCTCCTTTCCTGTCACGACTTCGACTCCGGCTTCTGTATCTGTCCCTGCTTCTGCTTCGCCTCCGTTCCAGTGAGCGATCGGTACTTCGGGATCTCCGCCTTTCCTTTTCTCTCTCCTTTGCTTCACGTTCTAATCTCTGCCGTTCTCGTTCTCTTTCTAGTTCTCTATCAAAACTAGATGATCCATGGCCTTCCCGATGGTGACTTCTGCTTCTGGATCTTCTGGGAGACCTCCTGGGACTGATGGATCTTGGTCTTGGAGACCTTTTAAAATAGAAGACATTGTATATGAAACATCTCCTTCAATAGTTAAGAAATCCTCTTTCCAATTTATACTTTACAGACAGAGCTTGTATTTAATCTTAAATAGAAAATATCATCTGATTATTTTAATCCACTAGCATCCTTAAAGTGTTGCCTTAAAACCTATTTCAGTGAAAAGACAACATGCTGCTGGTAATAAGTAGTTTGATATTGAACTTTTAACATTCATTTTTAAAATAATGTTTATGTGACCTTGAACGTCTACGTTCTGCGTGCCGGTCTATTTCTTCCATCCCTTCCTTGCCATCTTTCTTGATTTTTCTAGGTCTGCTTTTAATTTGCTGGTCAATGGCTTTCTGGACTGGCACAGGAATTCTTGGAAACAACGTGGAAAACCATTCAAGCTTAGTAAGGAAGGAACGAAGCATCTCCCCTATGGTCATAACACAACCTCCACCTGCCTTCACATCCAGGTCCTGCAAAATACAAGCAAAAAATATCCTGATGGTCAAAAATATTCTTTACTGATTAAAAAAAAATGCTGCTACATTACTGTCCTACTGAAGTCTCATGATTATGAAAGTTTACTTGTCTCATATTCTAATACATTTCCTTAGAGAAATTCAAACTTTGCACCCTTTGGATTTGGCAGAATGTTACAGATAGGGAATGGGACTTAATATATATGCATGCAGGCACATACTAATCCTGCAGCCATCTGGATCGTAAGGGACTGTCGATGAAGAGATTAACACAAAATCCCCTTACACAGTCTGGTTATATGGTATGATCTTGCATTGTATTTTAATGCCACAAAGTTGAGAAGTCCTCTGAAACTACATTTAATACTCTATTTTGTGGATATACAACTGTGTACCATCATACCCAACCCTGTGGCCTAAATCATTTATGAACTACATCATTGCCTATCTAAAAATGATCATAGAAAGACCTCTAGTACAAAATGGCATCCTAACAGAATTGGAAGCAATAGCAAACCAACTGCCATGAAGCAGTGAGGTTTCTAATTTAGAAATATGTAAAAAAATAAATAAATGAACAAATAATTGGAAACGCATAATCCATGATGACCATTGTCTCTGAAAAGGGTCATTACCGCATGAAGGCCTTCTTGCTATGCCCTCTCACAGCTCAGGACATGTTAGTCAGCTATTGTCAGTCCCAAACCTATAGTGCAAGCACACAAGGAAAGTGAGATTTGTTATCTAAACAGGAAGAGAAAATCTGAACGTAAAACTGCTTGCACTCACACACATTTAAGTGTTCAGATATACAGTTTTTCCAAATATAATCGCTGCAGAGATCTAAAGAAGAAAAAGAGGAGTTAAACGTAGCACCTGGAGAGTACGTACAGTTAAACAAAATAAACATAAGCATTCTGAAAAGTAACTGTGTCCTGGGAAGGTTTTCACAGCAGCATGACAAAAGATGAACTGCTTCCAGATTTTTAAGAACTGGAGGGGAAAAAAAATCCTGTAGGTTTAAATAATTCCATATACAAAAATTTGCTTCATCCTACTGAGTTTGACCAGGACTGGTAAGAAACTTAAGCAGCCCCAAGCAGGTTTTCTACATAACACAAAGCTACTGATAGCAGCTGGGAAAGAAACACTAATTCCAAAAGCATAGTAGGAGATTTTAAGCAACAAGAAATAAACACGTCTTGACACCCAGTATCAGCAAGAACTGAAATGTATAAACTAAAAAATATCCTTTGAATAATGAACCAGTTAAGACCTGCACAATGCATTGTACTTGCGACTGCTTTACTGTCCTTGAAATTGACTTTGTGGGACCCTGAGAATGAAGCCACTCCAGTGCTTCTCATAAATTACAGTCCAACGTTGTGGAGAAGAATTTTTATTAGCTAGCCCCAGCTGGGGGAGAAGGACATTACACTGATTCAAGTCCAATTTGTTTCAATTTTGTTAAAAATTGACTATAGCACGGGTTTACCTGGAATCACCAGTTGTTTCCTTTGCTCAGTGTTTTTGATACTTAGCATGAAATTTTTAAATGTTTAAAATAAATACACTGCACTGCAGTTAGATACAGGTGTAATTAACACTATTTTTACTACCAGTATTTGGACATCATCTGCAACTACAGCATTTGAAATTTCTTCAAGTAAACGCCTATTGTCACACTGAAGATGGCAAGTGATCCTCCTGTTCTGGTCTTAAATTTAGAATGTAATTTCAAACCTGCTCAATAAATCTTACTTGCCCCAGTATGTAGCAGACTGTGCATTCAACTTCATAGCCCAAGAAACCTCACCCACCAGCTCCCTACTGTTTCTCCAAACAGTAAATCAGGACTAGGATACCAAAGGTATCCTATTTAATATCCTATATTAATAATAATGCAACCTCTTTACTGAATTTCTTCAGTTAGCAACTCATCTCTTTATCTGCCCCATTAACAAAGACATTAAGATTCCAGAAATAATGCCACCTTATGCAGTAATCAGGCTTTTTGCTTCTCCTCTGAAGAAATCCTGGGTTTAGCTGTTCCAGGACATGAGTAATAACCACAGAGATTTCTGGCAGAATTTTCCAAGGTGAATGTTGGTTTCTACCATATAGTTCCCACTCTTTTAAGTAAGCATCAACTCCCCTATCCCAGTAATAAAGAGATAATACAAATTTAGCACTTGCATGACTTACTACACCTTACCTAAAACTAACTATGATTTTAAAAAACACACGTTCACACAGCCTGCTGTCTGCATTCTGATTCAGTACACCTGTTCCACATGGTTTTGCAAATTTGACACAGTAACATCTTAACCAATGAAAAAATCTGTTAGAACTTCAAAATCTAAGAGAAATTACCCAGGTCCCAGCTCAAACCTGTTTCCTGCACTAATTAACAAACATAATGTAAACAAGAACATAACACTGTAACATTCAAACTACAGAAAACCCTATCAAGCAATGTTTAAGCCTAAAGCAGTAACATGAAAAGAAACAAAAGAAAATAACTTATTACCCTCGCCGACATACCTCTTCATCATCAAGAAAGGATTCAAACCAGTCCCATAGATCTGTAGGTGGCTGTGTGTACCTTTAAGCACAAAAACAATATAGAATTTTAATACAGCTTTCTACATATTAGATCAGTCATTAGTTGATGATATTGATACTTACCTAATATACATAAATCCAAGAGCCCTAATATATGGGGAGTCTGTATGAGTGATAAGGCCCATCACTTGTTTACGAGTGAGCTTCAGTGTAAATAATTTGTAGAGCAGACAAAAAGCAGTAGACACAATTCCTCCAGTTCCAACACCACGCACCTTTCAAAAGCAGAAAGTTAGGTGAGGATGCAGGAAGTCAAAGACATTATCCCAAACCTACAAAAGAATATGAGAACTAACACAGGATAAAATCTAAATCTACAAACAAAGCTATGCGGAAAAAGTAACACTACTTACATCCACAGCTTTAGAAGCGAGAAGAATGTATCTACTCTTTGTAATAAATATTTTATATCTAGAGACTGAGCCAACATACAAGCACATTTTATCTATGCTTTGAAAAGTTATTTACCAGACAGAAAAATTTAAGAAGGCACGTACTTCTACTTACCCCTCCACACATCCCTGTCTGGCCTGCTGTTTTTCTGCTGCCCTTTTCCCATGGTTCAACATGTGTTACCTGAAAGGGTGAGGTGGGGGACAGGAAGAAAGAAAAAAAATTACAATTACAACCTTCATAATGTTTAGGCGACCACACAAGCCTGATTTAACAATGGATGTCCTAAACCAATCTTAAAAAAACTGTCTTTAGCAAATTCAAGATCAAGTCTGCTTTGTCATTAAAGCAAAGCAAAGCACTTGGCTATTTCAATTACCACATTAAGAAATTACAGCCAAAATCTTGAATTAAATTTATGATAAACAAATCCCATAACCCCAAAGGAAACATCCATGCTTATTTTATACTCCACGTACTTTCAAATACTTTGTGACTAAACCCCATCATTACTATTTCCTTGGGTAATTGAACAACTGCCTTTATTTAAACCATCTCCTTACAAATTTAGTGGTAATTGCTGATGACAGCTACAAAAGTCAAAATATACAGTCTCATATTCCCACGTCTAATTTTTGAAGTAAACTTAACTAGAGATTTCTTTTCTTTATCACTTACTATTAGGACAAAAGAAATATGTTTATCAAGGGTAGTATTTTAACATAAAGTCAATGCTTTTTCTCTTAGACTGCAGAGATATAAAATTTGCCCAAGACAAATCTTGTGAGATACACTTAGGGATGAGTGCACAAAGTTAATCAACACCATTCATAAAACTTGACAATAAGAGTCATAATCAAGCTCAGAACCACGTAATTGCCTATGCTATATTTGATATTCTGAAATTCAGAGAAGCAATATCTGGCTCAATAAACAAGTATATTTTCTAAACAATCAACTTAAAATATAAAAGAAAAAAAGGGTACAATGGTGCTACAGTGGATTGGGAATAAGAGTTCATGCTGTATGGTACTTCACAAATAAAGACTCTTTAACAGTACATGAAATAAAACCAATTCTGTACAGAATCATGTGACATCAGACACACACTAACAGCAGAAGTTGCTGAACTGTTTGTTTGGGTTTCTACAGCTGCTGTCTTTGCCAAACAGGAAATATGAGAGATGCCAATACTGTAGAATTCAAAATCCACTATGACTTCCTGTACTGTTACCATGAGAAGTTCATAAATACTACACAAATAATACTGCATATCCTTCTGGTTATACAGTATTGCCTCTCACAGGAAATGAAAAGTATTTTTTAGTCAAAGGATTGAGTATAACATTATCACAAATGCTAGTCTTCAACTTTAATTACAGTCAATGTAAACATGCTGGTTTTGACAAGTATTAAAACAAACAACAAAACCCTGAAAACAATATTCATTTCAAAAAGGAGTAATTAAAGTTTTGATCCCACAAAGACTGCTTTGCATGCTTAACTTGTTGGAAACACAGATGAAATGAAACTGAGGACATGCACATGGTGTTAAGGTCAGGGATAAAAGAAAGAGGAAGTCCTGCACTTCGTAGATACAGAACTGAAACAGCAGCCCAGAATTACAAATGAATTAATTCAAATATCTGGACACAATCCATATCTCCAAAGATGGTGCTTATCACTAGCTGCCTGTTTGACTTATTATCACCTTTCCTCATAATCCAGTGCCCAGTATTCTAATATTTTCTAGAAGAGCCACTTGTTTCTTAGACAGACAAATACACTTGAAGATACAGCTGCTATGACAGGTCATTAAAACCACAACCCATTAAAAAAAAAAAAAAACCCACAAAAACAAAAACAAACCCCAAAAAAACCCAAAAAACCAACCAACCAACCAACCAACCAACCAAAACCCCCAACAACCAAAAAAACCCAAAACAACAACAACAACAAAAAACCCCACACCAAAAAAAAACCACCCCAAAAAACACCTAACCCCACAGCAATTATTCAGGAATCTTAAAACATGAAGAGAATTCAGATCTTATTAATATCAATGAAGCAGCTGAACCATCAGGTTATCTTCTCCCTCACAGCCATTACTCATGAGTGAGTAAGGGGCTGAGTTTTCTCTTTATTTAGCATGCAGTTTTGAGTCACTAACTGTCAAGTTCAGTAAATAAATCAGATCGATATGCAGGTTTTTAATGGCTTGTCAGAATTCTTCCTAAATTTAAGATAAAAATGAAACAGTAGGTCAAGCAAATGAACTATCTGACCTACTGCTACTGAGCTCTACCAGTACAAAGATGACAAACTGCATGAATACTTTTTAGTGCATCTGAAGGGGTTCATTTTAAAAATAGAGTAAGCTCTCAATTTTTCTGAAAATATGTTTCTTTCATAACTTTTTCAGCTCTAAAAATCAATTGCGTAAGTAAACTCTGCTACTTTTCATTCAGAGAGTCAAGAGTCTCTCACACATGAAACGTAGTAAACTAGAGAGATACTGCCGACTATATATGTTACACTAAGTATTAGGAAAAATAAATAATCAGCTCCAAATGACAGAGCACAGGCAGAGAAAAGCTATCTTTACACGAAAAAACAGTAGCATAAGTAAGTGCCAACTGCCAAAAATCTTTAAGTCCTGTGGTGCAATTATTTTTCATAATTATGGTGCCTTAAGTAACTTGATTTGGCTTGGATAAACGAAACAAAAAGGCTACCTTTGATTTTTATTTTATTTATTTCAAATATACTGAAACCCACCAGCTGACACAGTAACATTATCAAGCAAAATGAATTCACCTGAAATAATACGCCAATAACGACCAAAACACAGGTGACTAAACGAATTCTCTAACCTTGAATTATCTAAATTTTGGTCTCGTTATCAGAACAAAGAAAGTGGCTGCGTTGATTAGCATTATTTATGCGTACCTCTACCTGGGAGAGTGGCTTGATGGAAGCCTCGGTGCAAAACTGATTCAATCCTGCTAACAAAACAAGAACCGAGACATGGGTGCCCTGATACAGACCATTCATCTCCCCAGCACATCTTACCTAACGCCAAGAAAATCACTAAAAGGAACTCGTTAAGTTGTAAGCTGAGTTACGGAGGAGGGAATCCTAACCTGGAGCTGAGGATGAAAGCCACACGCAGACACCCAGGGTGACCACCACCGCCCCTGGGCGGTTACGGGGCGCGCAGGCGGCTCCGCGCTGCGGGAGGGCCCGGCTCCGGCGGCGGCACACATCCGCGCCCTGCCGCTCGCTCCGGCTGAAGGCGCAGCCCTCAGACGGCCATTTCGCCCCCACCGCCCCGGCTCACGCTGCCCTCTTCGAAACCCATTTACAGCTCGGCAATTCCAAATCCGACGCGGAACACGGCTCTTTGGGGAGGCAGAGAAGGCAGAGCCTTGGATTCCCCCAGCTCAGCAACACAACCGATACTTACTCCCGTCCCTCACCGCAAGATAAGGGGCGAAAAGGCGCGGGCCGCAGCCAAACCGGGCCCGGCGCCAGCGCGGCCCGCGGGCTCACCTTGAAATAGATCTCGTCCACCACTTCGTGGTAGGTCTTGAGTTCGTAGAGCTGCACCTTGAAGTAGGGCGACGAGAGGATGTTGGTGAGGATCATAGGGTTCAGGTTCATGGTCTTTTCGTTGCCCCACAGCGGTAGCACGTTGCCCTGCTTGCCCGAGGCCGCCGGCTTGGGGCCCCCGCTCTGCAGCGGCTGCTGCACGGG
>NW_005054357.1:950421-952010 GCF_000277835.1 Geospiza fortis | reverse complement strand
CCGGCGGGCGGGACATCACCGCCAGGAAGGCCGAGGGGCGCGTGTGACCCGATGGTGGGGGGGACAGCTGCTGACATCGTCACACGGAGTTCTGTGGATTAAGCCCCGGATTTTACAAAGTTGAAAAGTGGTCCCCTCGGTCCCTTGTCGGTGGTAATGAGGCCACGGCACAGCTGGCGGTGTCCGCTTCTGCCTCCACAGCAGCAGAGAAGCAAAGAAGTCACAGAATGGCTTGGGTTGGAAGGGGACCTTGAGGACCATCTGTCTGGTTCCACCCCCTGTCATGGGCAGGGATGCCTTACCTTAAACCAGGCTGCTTCAAGCCCAATCCACATCCAGAAATGTTCAGTGTGCTGTAGCCCTGGAAGGGCCTACACCATCTCTCTCATGTTGCCAGTCTTCCAAAGATTGGATCTCCAATCCAATGTCATTATTGGAGCATTCAGAAAGGATATCTCTGTGATTATGTTGTTCATAGTGGAGAATTATAACAGGTGATAATTCTGAAATTTTTACTTACAGTGATACATCTTGGGGTGAAGTCTTATGAACTATTAGAATATGGTGTGAATTTACAATGTGTTAATTGAATTTTGCTGTTAACTTTACTACTCTTCTTCTCTGTACGTTTTTTGTTCTAAAGAATCCATTATACTGACTTGTAATTAGAGTTTCACAGCATACCACAGAATCCATAGAATTGGAAGCTGGTATGTAAAAGACTTCTATTAATACACCTTTTTCTGAGGTAAAAAAACCAAACCAAAACAACAAAACTGGGCAGAATTTATAGAATTATCTAGTTGAGATGTAGGTACTAAGTGATAGTTCAGGGTTAAACAACTACTCAGCAGCCATGTCCTCTGTCTAGGCCACAAAACTTAAAATGCTAGCCAAAAGTTGGCATATACATTTCTAGAATATTCTGAAATCTTAAAAGGGCACTGAATTATCTAACTTATCTAACTTTATCCCCCTCACTTCCACCAGAGTCCTGCCTCCTTCGAGATCCCAGGCCTACACTATACTCCATTAATAACATCCCTGCCCTGTGATTAGCAGACGCTTTGCATGCTGTTGACAGAAGAAATGGGACATTCAGAGCCACACTTTCCTTTCTACTTTCACCGTGCAGCTACGCAAATGCCTGCTCACTGAGAGACAAATTTGCCCTAGCATGGAAAATACTTAATGAAACGCTGCAAAAGACATCGATTTTGGGTGTTTGTGCTCTCTACCGCACTCACCCAGACAGTGTTAGTTCACTGCATATGGTAACCAGCTCCACAGCGCGCTTTCCCTCTGCGGCGGGGCACACACGGCTTTAGGCACAGCAGCCCCGCAAGGGACTGACATGAGGAGTGCCGAGATTTTGGGGGTTTAGTGTAAAAAAGTAGGGACACCGCTCGCGGCCGCCAATCACTTTTAATGACACGGAGGGAGGCTGGCATGGGTCAGTAGAACAGGTGGGCCCGGGGATTTTTATCCTCTCTCACAGAAGCGCCTTAGGGAACATGCCCCGCGCTGGGGCCTGCCCCTTGCAGCTCCCGGCGCTGCCCGGCGGTGCCGCACCCCCGTAGGGGCGGCCA
>NW_005054357.1:920532-950099 GCF_000277835.1 Geospiza fortis | reverse complement strand
GGCGCTGCTGAGGGGAGCCCAGCAGGCCCGCTTAGCTCCTGAGGCGGCGGGGGACTGGCCTGAACACCGAGCCGGCTTTTGTGCGCATATATACATAAAACCATATTTTTATTTGTTTGTAAAAGACCTCGTAGAACAATCAAGTTGTGTGAAGGCCCAGATGCGTTTGGTTGTAGTGTTTGGTTATGGTCTCTGTCCAGGTGTGCTGGATGGAGAGTGACAGATCATGACATTTGCTTTTTTAGGTTGGTATATGATTTATAGTCGTTTGCATAAAGTTATTTTCATAATTACATGTGGAGAGAACAGCCTAATCGTGCTAACCCCAATGTTTTTGTCATTCTTTGAATAGAACTCAGATCAGGTCTGCCCCTGCTTAATTGGGACTCAAAACACTGAAAACAGCAAACTTTGTAATTGGATATGTTGTGAAGTGCTTCAGAAAATAAGAGTTAACTTTTTATTTTAGGTTTCCCAGAATACTATGGATAAGAACTTTAAGGAAGAGTTTACGCAAATTATTAAATTTGAACCTCCTTTGTACAAACAACGCTACCAGTTTGTTAAAGATTTAGTGGAGAAGTACAAACCTAAGAAGGTTGGTATGTTTTGTCTCTTTAGGTTATAAACTTGAAAGTAAATTGCCACTTGGCATCTCAGGGACACAAAATGCATAAATAACCTGTTAACCTAATTACCAAACAATAATGGTGAAGGAACTCTTAAAACTGAATGGCTTTAACAGATACTTTGTGATATGTTGTTTGGCAGGGGTGCATAAAATTAACGTTGCTTGATGGGAAGAGGAGAATATTTAAACAAGAGAAATGCCTTAGATTGTTTTTGAATGTAGTGGGCATTCTGTTTTTAATTTAATGCTGTGGAATTTGGTTCAAGTTGCTTTCCTCATAGTTGGGTTTTGCTTTCCAGAGCTGTTAGTTCCATGTAGCGTATCGGGGTTATTTCATCATTTGCATGGATAGTCTCAGATGAGAAGTGACATTGAGAGTGTGGGGTTATGTGAGGCTAACTCATCTCCACTAACTTAAGATCTTGTGACTCTACCTGTGTTGTCACCTGTGTCCCCCCAGTATACCAGAACTTTTGTTTTACTATTCACTGTGAAAAGCTAAATTGTTTAAGTAATATTCTGTGTCCTCCTCACTTCTTTCTCAAAAAGATCTTCTCAAGTCTGCAGCGTTTAACCCTTGAACTGATGTAATATCTTAGGGGCATGCAAGAAACTGATGCACCTGCATTACTTATGTAATCATACTTCTAGTAGCTAATAAAAATCTAATCCAGTCTATGATACCATGGCACTGTAATATGCTTTAAAATAGAATGTATTCACCAGTGTTGCATCTGTCCTTAAAGGTTTGGATTTTCTGATTTAGGATGTGGAAGGGGTGGGAGAGTGAACTTTCTGTTGACACAGATGGTAGATAAACTGGGTACAAACAACTCAGGATTTTCACATGGGGACCAGCAGTGTGCTTCAACCTTGACTGAGCCTGAGAAAGAGCAGTGGGAGTTGGTTTACATACTCAACTATCTCTTTAGCTTACAGGAAAGAATATCTTATTATTTGACTTCATGGTCTGAATATCCTCAGAGTTCCCCACTTAAACATTAGACTGAGCTTGTAAACTTGTTTTATGCAGATTCTTTGCTGCTAACTTGGCTGCTGGTGAGCCTGTTCTCAGTGTTTTGGAGGGAGAACAGCCCAGTGAAAAGCAGTGGTGAATGTGAAAATTGCTGCAGCTTTTGTACTTAAAATCATACTTTTCTGTAACTCATGTGGAAGACATTTTCCAGAGTCAGTGCAATGTCCAACATGTACTTGTTTATAGCTGTAGTAACAAAAGGTTAATTCTTTTTAAAAAATCTTGCAGGATCTTTATATACATCTTTTAAAAAGAATTTTCCAATCTATATCTATCCTGCTTGCTTACAGCTCTAAATTTTAGTTATGATTCTGAAATGCTTTATAATTAAAACATTATTTTGATAAATATGGCTGTTTAATTTTATGCAAGTCTCTGAAATGACTTAGAACTATATAGCATTTATACATTTTTTAATATCTAATTTACAGGTGGCAGATTTGGGATGTGCTGACTGCAGCCTTCTCTGGATGCTGAAATTCTGCAGTTGCATTGAAGTGTTAGCTGGGCTAGATATCTGTGCAAATGTAATGAAAGAGAGAATGTAAGCTCTTTGATTGCTTTGAGGTTTGTGTTTGTCCTTACCTGGTGATGTGGTGGGTTCACCTGGCTGGAGCCAGGAGCTCGCTGAAAGCTGCTCTGTCATTCCCCCTGCTTGCAGGGCCCTCAGGGTGTGCACATCTGAGAAATACACTGTTTGTAAAGGCACTAGTGCATGGTGTTAGGAATATCTATATATGCTTATATGTGACATTATTGTCTTCAGAAAGATCAGTTTTGATCTTTTTGAGATGTACATGCAACTTTAGTCACCAAGGTGGGGACTTGTTTATCATTTTGAAATAGGAAGGTTAGCTCAGTGTGTGGTGTCTGGTTTAGAACCTCTCTAAAATGAGAGGTTTATGTGATCTTTGAAGCATCCGTTGGTCCAATGGATGAATGTAGATTTACTGAAAGCAGATTAACACAGTTTCAGTGTGTAGGATCTGGATGTTATCTCTCGCTCTTTCTCAAGAATGAGGAGAGGTAACCTTTTGTATGCAATATTTATTCTGTGTTTTGTCTAATGCTGTACTTCAGAATGAAATTTGCACATGTACTTTGGTGTCTCAGTGTATTTTACTTGGAAAAAATAGGGAATATGCTTGCCCAATACTCCCCCCAAAACCCTGCAAAGCTTGTCTAAACCAGATTTACTGTGTATCTGGAATTGAACTATTACCAGAATTTACAAGCGGCTTTCCAGGTGACTTGAGAGTATAATGGAAATTTTTGTAAACACAAAGGACAGTTTCTGGATTAACTTCTATTCTTTCTGTCCTATGATAGGTAGTTAGAAGAAGTGTTTGTATTGCATATTCTTTGTTAGATCCGTGTCAGGTAAACCTTTTTGAAATTCATGCATGGTGTTAGCTAGTTCATTTTCATGCACTGTTTATCTTGTTTTAAGATGCTTCCTGTAATGTCATATTTTTAATACTTTTGTAGGCATACACTGTCTCCTCTTCCTGTTGATTATTTGCAACCATCTGAAAGATCCCTGACTGTTACCTTGCATCATGGTTCGGTTGCCCACAAGGATCCTTGCATGCTTGGTTTTGACTTGGTGACGTGTATTGAACTGTGAGTATTAGGACAATACAAAATGATTTTTTAAGTCCATTAGAGTTCAGTTTGGAATTTTGTCCATGCTCCAAACAGACTTGATCAAACCTTTCAAGCAGAAGAGGAGAGTTAGAAAAGTAGAAAGTAGAAGAGTGGCTCCTAACTTGTGTTTAAATTAACCATGCTAAGTAATTCAGGTATTGCTTATGGTAGGAAGAGGATACTGATGAAAAAGTACAAAATGCAAGAGGAGATTTGGTCAGACAAAATCCCCTGTGCTGCCACTTGGCCACAGTGCCAGTGCTTATATTGCAGAGATAGGTGTAATTACAAGTTACAGATATGGGTTTGGGGTTCTTTTGACTGGTTGTTAAGATTACAGTAGTGTGTTTTTAAACAAAGACATCAACTTATTCTTTTCAGAATAGAACACCTGGAAGAATCAGAGCTGAAGAAGTTCCCTGAAGTGGTGTTTGGTTTCATGGCTCCAAGCATAGTTGTGATCAGCACTCCAAATTCTGAATTCAACTGTTTGCTTCCACAAGTGATGTTATACAGGCATCCAGACCACAAATTCGAGTGGAGCCAAGCAGAGTTTCAAAGCTGGTAAGGTACTGAACATCATATGCTGGGTGCACGTGATGCAGCTCTGAGTGCCCAGTAGTGTCAATGGCTGTGTGTTTTCAGAATAGTTCACTTATGTGGTTTTCTGTCAGTGAAGTGTCACGTCCTGATGTGGTGGTTTCTTTGCTGTTGAGAGCAGTTAAGCATATTCTGTGGATTCTATATTTTGTGATGGTGGTTAAATTGGCTTTAACTGCTCTACAAAAAAAAGATTTAAAATTCTTACTTATTCTTTATATATCTTTATTACAATTAACACATCTGAAATATAAGGTATCAATTAATATTTTTGCATAAAACCCTGCTATAGAAATTCTTCATAAAATCCAAGAAATGTGCTTGCTTTATATGGTGTGTAATCAAAGCCCTCAGTAAGAATATGAAAGCAGATTTATCAGATAGCCACAGCATGTTGAACACAGGATAGTTGAATGGATCATGGCACAATGAAGGATTTAATACAAATCATATGTCCATGGCAGAGGGTTATATGAGATCTATCTTACCCTTAATATCAGGAATGTAATAAAAATAAAACAGAGACAATGGGATGCTCTGATAACATTCAGCTGTCAGACAGTTCTGGAAGAAAATACATGGTACAGTAAAGAATTCCATACCTCAGTAGCCAACTCTTGCCAATTTTGCCCCTTGTTTCTGCCATACACTTTAAAGTATCCAGTGATTTTTGAGTAAATGGTTTTGCAAAGCTGGAAGCATGTATTTCTCCCAACATAACAATACTAAAACCTGCCTGTAATTAGCTGCCTTAGAATACCTTAGAGAAAATTTCTATGACTTCAAGTATATTTGGATTTTGCTTTTAGATAGATGTGAATTTAAAATATTGGTATCACTGAAGAAATGTGGGGGTTTTTTGAGCTGTAAACATGAGAAAGCCTTTGTGTTGTGAAATAGAAATGTTACATTATTCTCTAAAATACATGAGATATTAATTTAGTTTTCTTCTTTTCCATGGAGAATGGTGCAGGTAGGTAGCACAGTTTTGGTTCCCTGCCCCATTTGTTCACACTGGCTGATGATACAAGATACTTTTTATTTAGGTGTTATATACACTATTGTAACCTGGATTAGGTAGATTTTAGTCTTTCTATATTTACAGCAAACCACACTTTCTCTATTAACTGGTCTCTTGTGGTTTAAAGGTGTGTATGTTTGTTTTTCATGGGTTCTTCTCAAATAACCTTGTTCTTGAAAATCAGATTTTAGCTGACTTCCAGGTTGGCGAGTAAGCAGCTTGTGAGCATTAACATTCATGCACATATTGTAGAAGAAACAGTAATGTTTGGATGGCTAAATTACTGATACTAAATGATTCAGATTATGGTAGGCATCTTACAGCTCTGGCACAACAAGATGTGACAGTGCTTATCTTCAGGCCTGGCAGTTTTGTTAGAGAAATTATGTTCAAGCCTTTGCAGCCTTAGAGTCTTGATTCTCCTTAAGAATGGATCTTTATTACATGGAAAGATGAATATTTCATATAATTGGAATAATTGGTCTTTCTTAGGGCTCTAGAGACTGCTAGATGCTATGATTACTCAGTGGAATTTACTGGTGTCGGGCACCCGCCAACAGGAATGGAGAAGGTTGGGTTTTGTACCCAAATAGGTGTGTTTTTTAGAAAATATCCTCAAACTGGTGAATCTGTTCAGTCTGAGAAACCCATGGAAGCAGTTTACAAAACAGTAAGTATTATTTTCTTCCTTTAGAGGTCTGAATAAAAAGTAAAGTTGTCTATGATTGCCTGTGAGGTTGTTACCAGGAAATACTGCTGACAGTCACAGCAAGACAATCTCATTCTTTGTGTTTCCAGTTCTACAAAGGCCTTAAACTTTTAGGGTATTTGCTAAATAACAATATGGATAATCATTCGTATCTTAAGATACCCCTATCCTTGCAATGAAATTTCTCCTTTCTGCCAGCTATTTTTCCTCTAGTCATTAAATTTATTTATTATGTGGCTGTTGGCAATGACACAGATTTTTGAGATACATACAAAATTTTAAAAAAACATTTCTTGCTAAGTGTGACCTGAACTGAAACGTAAAGTTGTGTTATGGCTTTATCTTTTATGGTTTCCAAGCTATAAAAAACATTTGTAATTCCTGTATTGGAAATTTCTATGCATGTGAAATGTCACCTGTCATCTATTGCCCTTAATAGATTAATGAAATGGTCTTTAATGCTCACCAGACTTGGAAATGCATCTAGGTGATGGACATGTACTAGAAATTGCTCCTGTTAGAGGGTCATTTTGCAGAGTTTTGACATGGGTATCCTTTGAGATTAAACAAGAGTGTTACTTTTGTGTGCTTCTTATCAAATTAATTTTTATAAGGTAACTAATTTATAGGACTAATTCAACATTTCAAGATGTAATTGAAAAGTAAGAGATAATTATAGACAGTGGAACTTCATTGGTAGTGTGTTGGTATAAAGCACTTCATATAACCTGGTGGGAATGAGATTGCCTGCTTAGTTTCCTTGATTGCCTTGGAGTATAGCTCAATGTGGAACACACTACAATTTCCCAGATTTTGATGTCACAATTTAGTTTTAGCATTTCCTACAGCTGTGAGAGCATATTTAATGTTTGACTCTGAAAACAATAAATGACGTACTGTAGTCTTGGTTTCCAGATGACAATTCAGAACTAGTTTAGAATCTCCATCACTATAAAACTGTCCCCAGAACTCCATAATGTGAGAAGTAAGAGAATTATTAAAAAGAGGTAAAGAATTGCAGGACTTTACCTTGCCTGATCTACAAGTGTAGCCTGCAGGTATAGCCTGTTGGATTTTGGGGTGTTTAAGTTCAATTAACTGCCAGTGTAGTTGTAATAAAGAAAACCAGCTCATATTGCCTAGTTTTTGTTCCCTGAAACTGTTTGATAAGCAAAACAGGATTGAATAAAAAATGATATTCACATTTTAGTAGCTTTTTTGGACAGCAGATGTTAAAATCTGAGCTTGTGATAGTGATAAACATTTTATGTATTCTTGTATATTGTAAAGGTCTTCAAAGCAGTGTACCCAAGTCTTAAAGATGAGAAGTACTTGCAGAATGCAGTGATCAGTGAAGTTATTTTCACAGCTCAAATCATTAAGCACCGTTTAATGTCAAAACGTGAGGAGTACAGTGATGATCCTGAGAGAAAATCCAAATTCCAGCTTTCAATGGACTGTTTTTCTGACTATCTTGGAAAACTGGTTGTTGAAAAAAACATGGAACCATTTGTCAGTGGCAATGAGGTTTACATACCTCTCAGAACAATCTTTTCTTTTCCCAAAGTGAATCGACTTTGTGGTACCTTTGAGAAGTTATGCAAGCTTATTGCAGGCAAGGTCACACTGAGCAGTGATGGTTCTGCTGTGATGTTCAATATTGAACATGAAAATGAAGAGAATTAGATCAGATTTCTCAAGCAAAGTTCAGTTGAAGTAATGAAAGTGGTTTTTTAGAAGCTGTCAAGTGCTATGTTCTGTATGCTAACTAGACCACAAAACCTTTTCTAACCTTCCATCAGTGGTATTTATCTGTCAGCACCTCTCACTGAGTGAAGGTGAGTGCTTGTGACCAAGGTAACAGTAACTCATAGGGGTTTCAAGTAGAGTATCAGGGGCTAAAAGGAAAGAATTAGTTCCCAAGAAGAAAATTAAGTATTTCTGTTTGCTTTCTATTTCTTTATTGTAGCTATCATTACTAGATTATTTCTGGTAGTATCTTATTAGCTTCAAGGATAGTTTGTTTTACCATCTACTGTGTTGTGCTGAATGATGTGAGTCAGACATAAGTTTAGGGCAAGTTTTTTCTTAATTTCTTTAAAATTTATAGATGCCTTTTTCAAGATGAGTACATACTCAGCCTTGATGAAAACCAAATGTTGTTCCCGCTGAATTGAAATATGAAACTGGCAGATTTGTTGTTTTTGAAAAAATATTAAAAAAATGAAAGAACTGCAGTAATTGTGAATGCTAACCTATCTCTGATGTAGTTGAAAAATGTTCTGTGGTTTCATGTGCAGCTTTTGTTCAAAACTGTAAAATCCAAATAGAGTAGATGGAAAAAATTCAACAAGAACAAAACCCCACAACACAACCAAAAAAACCCTCCAACACCAACATCAAGAAAAGAATGCAGTATCCTGAATATAAAGGAAATAATGTGGGTATTGATTGTTTGGTTATGGTCAGAATAGTTGAACAGAACACTGCTGATCAATGTTCTGAATTTAAAATTTTCCTTCTAGATTAGAAAAAGAATGGGATCTAAATGACACATTTTCCTGATAATATAGATGTCACTTTGTGATAACACAGAAGCAGACATTTTAAAAAGAAATCCTTAACTGGAAGAGAAACTGAAGTAGACTCAAACTTCCAGTTAAGTTTGTAATTTTTTGCAATAAAGAAAAAGAGACAATTCTTTAGGAATAGATTCCAAGCTGAAGACATGAGTTTATTGAATGTCTGAGAGATTTGTATTCAAATACAGTTAAAAAACCACATAATCCACCAGTACATCCCAAACAGTTTACAAGATGGAAATCTCCAGTATTCATATAACATAGTTTACAAAAAGGAAAATACAGCACCTAAATGTGAAGGTTATGTTCCACTTATATGATGCACAGTTAGATTATCACTTCATGAAGAGTTGTAAGTCAAGTCTGAAGAATAAATTACTGAGATACAGTTTTATGAAAAGCTGGATTTCTATGTCAATTTCCCTATTACTTATAAGATCTGCTCAGGCAAGAAAATACTGTTTCTAGTAAACAAATTGTCCAATCTGTGACCATCAGTTGTGTTGTTTAACATAAAATGCTATGGAAATTCCCTTGAGAATTATGTAAGCAGCTGTACAGTTTTTTTTAGAAGTCTGTTTTACTCAAACTACATGTAGTTTTCCTAGTAAATGTAAGTAAACTACCATTTAACTACTACTAGCTTTAATGGATTTGTGAAGAAGTATAGCAGTGTGAAAGAGTACTGAAAGCAAAGAATGTATTCAGATTTCTGGCATCTTTTGCTTGCAATGGGATTTTTTGGTATAAATTAGTTATATAACAGGAAAGGAGACTATAATGTTCTGAGAGAGAGTTGTATACCAGCAGTTGAGTAGTTTCTGTTTAAAATTCCTGTGGAGAACAGAAACTGATAATACCACACTTCTATTAAGAGCAGCTAAAATAGAATCTTTGTATTAATTCTTTTTTCTAATTAGACACTCTAAAGAGATTACAATTAACAGTAGAAATAAAAGTATGCAAGTACCAAAACTTAGAAATAGCTCATATTCATCATTTTCAATAACAGCATTCTGGCTTTGAAAGCTGAAATTTCATTAAAAACAGAAATAAAAACTTCTGGAAAACAAAGTCTGCTTTCGCTAATTTAACCTATTAAATTCGCCCTACTTTTACATCAATAAAAAGGTGTCAAACATCACTCTGAGCAAAACCTGAAGCATTCTGAGCTTTCAGAAGTGACGACACTATTTTTACTTATTCCAGGCCTTAACTGATAAACAGTACCACTAAATAAAAAAAAAATTAAGTCATTTGCAGTTTACAATTAATTACACCTATTTGTTACCCAACGCTTCCCTTTAAAAATGGATTCTTTCATATTCCAAATGAAAATTTAAAGAGCTCTTTCTTGCCTGTCAGGCAAATCACTACTTGTGCAAATTTAAATACAGTACATTGACCTAATGTAACAGTGGACAGATAGCAAAAGAAGTGTTCAACAAAGCTGTTGCACACTAAGACTTTTTCAGTGTGGAGAGTATGTCTACAATAAAGTGCTTCTCTTAACAAGTTTATTAAGAATAGTATATATAGATGTTTACCTAGTTTTAAAGCTTAAATTCCTTAGTAAATGGTTTAGCCTCCCTGTACACCCCCAATCCCGCAAGGCACATTCAAAACACAAGCAAAGCACTGACTGTGAAGGATTAAACTACAATTCAAAAAATTAAGTGGTAGTAAACTACTGACTAGGTTTGTAAACAGTACCGTCCCGTTGGATCTCATGCATTATTGAAGTGAGTTTCTGTGGGAGCAGCTGCTGAACTCCAGATTTAACAATCAAGGCAGCTTTCTTAATAAAATGCTATTGTGCCTTAGTGTTTTGGTGTGGAATCCCACCTTTTTCATCACTTGAACAAAAAAAAAGTCACATTTGATGCATTTAAACCTGTGGCCTTAATTTACAGTAAACACAATTGATTAGTGGCTGGTTTAGATCTATTTTGTTTTGGGGGTTTGTTTTAAATGCACGTGATGTTCACCTCTTCTGTTGAACCTTACAATGAAGTTGTGCTCAGTACTCTTAAGAGAAGGTTTTGGTTATGTTAAAACATAGCTGGCCTGTTTTTTTGGAGGCCATAACTTTGACCTGATAAAAACTGACTTGATAGGAGTAATTAGCTTCTGTAAAACTAAAATGGCTTTAGGATCAAATTCAGTAATTACTCTTTTCAGGTTCTTTTAAGACCAACTTTCTAAGTTTCTTTAAAAACAATGTTACAACGTCCATCACTGCAAGTGATCTCTTATATTGAAATGGGACATGCTTCCACAGATGTTTCACAGAAATTAAGTAATTCCACCAACACCAGACAGAGCTTACAAAAAGGGTCTAAGTGCTCTCACAAGGTACACATAGCTAAACATTGCCTTCATACCACAGAAGATGATGCTCTATGAGCAAGAGGCATTCCACTGCTTTTCAGAAAAAGATCACATTGAGTTCATTTTATCTTTCTCAGCTCTTGCAGCAGAGCAAACAATACCAGAAGTATCAAAACCAGAGCTCCAAGTTTTCCTCATTTGACATTCCAGCTTAGCGTTTTATCACCACCTGCTCATATGCTCCAGATCCTACTCTGAAAGTTTGAAAAAGGTTCAGTGTTAATTTAAATGGAAGCTAAATAGCAATTATCACATATCAGCAAGTGTATTGATTAAACAACCCATTCCTCCCCAAAAAAACCCAACAAAACCAAACAAACAGCAAGTACGAAACCAGCTAAATGTGAAGGGTAGAAAACATTTGTCATTATTACTATGCCATGGAGTCCCTACTCTTTAATGCACTAAAGAGATTTTGTTATACTACAGTCAAAATGAAAAAAGAGTAATGTTACTGAACAAGCAGTTACTGTTGGACTTCACTAGAATTTGTTTAACATCATGTTTAGGGTACCCATCCCCACAGCTATATCATATGCAGCTAATACTCTTTATATACGTTTATACATAAACAGGTCGATGTGTCTAAAAAACTGAGAAAGTGATTGTCATCTTACATTAAGATACAAGAAAAACATCTTCAGCCTTTTGTTCACTTGAATTGTAAACAAAACTTACTCACCTCCCACACTGCAGCCCATAGTGGGTGGTTTTCCACAGCAGATTGCAGTACTATGTAAAAAATTCATTGGGCAAGCTCTGCCTTGGTACAGTATTGTGCCTGGACTGTTCTGGCAGCTGCATTAGGACAGATCTCTGTGTGCTACAGGAGTGTGTTCTGTACCCTTTCATGTGATCCTAGACAGGTATTGGTGTGCCCAGCTTGCAGATGAGCCAGTTAATTTAACCATTAGTACTACATGCACGTATAAAATGCAATTATTTCATGACTTCAATATATTATCAACTGTCTTTATACCTAAGTCCTATTACTAAGCAATAGTAATGCCTGTACCTATTACTAAGCAATAGTAATTGCTGAAATACTGAGGCTATTCTGATTTCTTCAGTTATAGATGTTGAGTTATGTTGGACTGCAGAAACGCAGTATTAGAACATATTCTTGCTTGGTTTTCATGGTTTCTCATCTGAAGATTAATACATTCAGGTCAAGTCATATATCAGGATTGAAGAAGGTTTAGAAAAGGAAAAAAGGTCTCTGCTTCTAACCTGAAGCAGATTATCGAAAGAGTTCAGGGCTGCAAATAGTTGAAAGATGAACAAGCCATTGAAACAAGTAATGTAACAAATGGAAACAGGATTTGTGAGAAAAACTAAACTGAAGAAAATGAGGCTTGTTATCAGGAAGATGTAACAGTTTGGTACTCTAAAGGCAGATGTGTAAAACGCTTAAAATTTTCTTCCCACTCCAGAGTAATGTAATAAGGCTGTAGAGCTCCCATTTGAAACTGGTGTCTGTTTCCTGTGTCCATACTGAAATGCCTGTATCTGAAAACCTTGGAACAGAGACTCTTCAGAAACTCTGAAAGTTATAATTCTTATGGCTGACACATCTGTTCTGTTTTGGAACTGTGTCCTATTTTAAAAACTGACAGTCTAGCTCTTTTGGTGCTTTTTAATGATACAGAATAGAAAGATGCTAAGGTCAAGAATGTAGATACAGAGTGATTGCTGTATAAGATGCATTTTCATTTAATATTGCCTATGGATTAGTTGTTCAGGCTACATACCTGTTAGGTAGATGGTGGCTTCCAAAAGAAGTGCTTCCACCAGGGCCCACAAATAATCTTAAACCTTCTTCTAAAAGGCAAATGATTAAAATATGTTAGCGTTCTTTAATGCTGTCCTAGCTAAATCCACGTAATTTTAAATCTACCCATTTTGCAGCTGACACTTTCAGATGCAAGTACTTTAGGTAATGAAGAACCAACTTCATGGTGAAGGTTGGAGGAAGTACCTTTGTCATAGATTTGCACCTGCTCTTTTAGGCTTAAAGTAATCACTTGGGAAAGCTCCCGGAGTCATGTTAAGAGTATTTTCAATTTCTGATAGGTAAGATAAAGTAGAAAATGTAGCACAGTCCTTATGAATACACACAGGGACTGTGAAGGGAGTGGGTTTTCCTAAGGCCTGTAATGTACATAAATTTTCTGTAAGCTTCCTTATTTATCTCCATACCTTCTGCACTTGAGTCTAAACTGAAGTCTTGACTCTGGAGTATTTTTTCAACTATATCATCAGCATCAACTCTGGTAGCATCAACCCTCTTCAGCTGGGACTCCACAGAGTCTTGCTTTACAGGATGTCTGGAAAAATAAATGTATTTAGGCTCTTAGACATGATAAAGTAATTTACTTGTGCTAGATAAGGCTTTCAGATTAAGCGTACCTGCTTTGTTTTTCTGGTGGTGCATCTTCAGTGGATGTATCAGTATCAGCTTCAGCTACTTTTGGCTCAGTCTCTTCACATGGCTCTAGAATACTTCCAGTTCCTGTTGAGGTACTTCCCACTGAGGTACTCCCCACTGAGGTGTTTCTCCTGTGGCAGAGTTCAGACAGACTGGATGACCTAGAGTGACATGTGCTATATCCTGTTGGGAAAATGCAAGAGAGATGGGTTAGATAGGTTTTTGACAGGCCAGGTCCATCCTGAAAGCAGATTTTGTTTTGTCTTTGTATAAAGGGACCTTCAAAAGCCCTATGAATGTATGTGCATACATCAACTAGAAACTGACTTCAGATTTTGTATTCTAGCACCTGCCATTTTCTTTTTGTTCTAAGCAATTCCTGTTTATATCAGAACAATTAGAATGACAAATATCATCTCCTTAAGCTTTTAGATCTAAGTCTCCATTTTTTTACTCATGGAAGAGGTAAAAATCTCATTCAGATATATTAATTGGAGGGAACAAAGGCAAAAAGCTGTCTTGCATCTGAAGAGATAATCCAGTAAATCCAGTACATTTTAAGAGGGAAAACATGTTACCATTGCCACACCTGAAACTTCAAGGAAAAAAGCTTTCAATGCAAACCCTTTTTAAAACATAAACTTATTTTCCACTGTCTAAGCCTGTGAAAGAAATATAATCCCCAACAACTCATAACAAAATTGTGAACAGCTACCTGACAGTTTTGATTGCTGACTTGCATAGCTTGATGTTCTGGAGTGTCCACATGCACCAAGTTCATCTGGGACTGAGGCACTCTTTGACGAGACATCTGCAACATCGGCAAGTCACACAGTGTTCCTAAAGCCAACTTTATTGCTACTTTCACAGTAATCTTGATTAGATTCAAAAGTCACATTTCCCAGAGGGGTTAGAGATTTGACACCGATTTTCTACAAACCTTTTGGAGATTCAAGTGCTGCAAAAATACCATGTATGTTAATAAATATACATTCTTTAAAAAATAAAGGTCATAATATGTATCTGAGCAAAACAGAGAGGACCATTGGGTTAGACAGACTTGTATGAAATGTAGCTGTAGATTTGCCTAGTGTTAATATTAAAGAGATGATCATTCTTTCTCCAGTATCATAGTAGAACGTTGGGCCAGATGTTTTCTGTCTGAAAAGCTAACCTGCTTAAAAACTTCAGCTGTGTTTGAAGCAGAAACTCACAAACCATGTAAGAAGGTTCCTTTGCAGGCTGTCAGCATCCCTTTCAGATTTGCAGTATTTTGAACATCTTGAAACTATGAGACCAGTTATAAAAGCATTGAAAAATTAAGAGCATTATTCTATACCTGCTATACCCAGATGTGCTACTTTTAAATTTTCTCCACCTTTCCTGTCTTCATGCAAAGACTCTGATTCTCCAGCAATTGCTATAGATGTTGCTGTAGAAGGAGGCCTGTAAGAAAAAGGTGGTTAAGATTTGCTGTACTTCTGTTGTAATCCCTCCAAAATAATCAGCGCATCGTTTTCCTTTCAAATATGTTGGCATCATTCATACTGTGCATCAAGTTAACAGACCTACAGTTCTTTTCTGGAAACATGCTGCCTATTCTCCATTAAGGAAAATGAAAAAAAAAAAAAGGAAGTTTTTGCTAGGGAGCTTAAAGACATTTTACAGAATCAATCTGCTTAGCCCTCAGGCTTCTGGGGATCCTGGGAAAGGCTTTTTCTTTTTTGATGATTGGTGGAGTGATTTGTCTTTAATTTGAAGTTGTTTCTTATTTTTCTAAGTGTATGAATCACAGGACAGTTTACACACTAAGAATATTTGTAATTCAGTACTTGAAGGAATACATGAGAAGGTGTTAAGTTTAAAAAAAAAAACCCAACGTGCACAACAGTTGGCCAAGGTGGCTTCTGTGCTGTGACACAATCCTGGCTTTGTCTCATCCCTGTCATAGAGCAGGAAATTATTCTGGGCTGATAACCCTCCCAACTCCTAATTAAAGGGCCTATGGCACCATCTCCATGTATTGCACTCTAAATTTTACCTTCTACAAAATCAAAAAGCATCATGTATGATGTAGTTTACATTTTACTTCAATATTAAAACCTCATAATAAAGCTCAAGTGCTTGTTTGAGTTAATACCAAGACCCAAAGAGAGATCTTATTTAAATTAATAAACCTCTTCGTTTGTGTTTTGCTAGTGCAGAAGAAACTAATTTGAAAATGACAAAGTACAAGCAATCTCTTGCAAGGAAACACAACCAAAATACATTTCAAGATATTACCTACAGGATTTTTTAATGCTTTCTTATTTTCTACGTTGGGAACAGACTGTTGGTCTGTATACAAATGGGTATTTGTTGACATTTTTAGATTTGATATAGTCAATAAATTAGTCACTGTCTTCATGTAGAGTAAGGTTATGTTTGAAAGTAAAGAGAGAAAGAAGAAAGCACTTCTAGAAATACAGTGCTTGTGTGACTTGACTGCATAACATACTTTTGAAAACAAGAACGGAATGGTTTCAGGGATGTCATCCCAGATCAAACACCAAGCCTTCTAGGCTTCTTCATGAAATATGTAGTTGATGCCAGATTATGAAACTGTTTTAAGGTTTATTTTTCCTTCTACAAAGGACATCTGGATTAGATAAATTGTTTGTTCTGTTTGTGTTGAAAGTTTATGTTCCAGGAAATGGTTATATCACCAGTTTGGAAGAAAATGCCAAGTCTGAATAATTTGAGTAAGAGATTTTTTCCCATGAACCCAGAGAGCTATTTAGATACTAATTTCAACTCCTTCGGTACAAGGCAGTAAAAAACAAATACACTGCTTTGTTAGTATCCAAGACTAATGATTAGTTGCCTTTGAGGAATTGTTTATCAGTTCCAGTGATGTATTTGTTAGTAGGTCTGACTCTAAAGTAAATCTACTGAAGTCGTTCTGAAGTAAAGATGCTAAGTAAGTTGGGATACAGAAAAGTTTTGCCAATCAGACAAATTCAAATAATACCCTCTTGCTATTTATTCAGTAAGCACAAGATGAGATTCTGCAGTTGTTCAGTGTTCTATTCTTCTCATTAAAGGTTAGTAGAAGAGAAGAAAAAGGACATTTAGTGGTGTAAGGGGACATTGAAAAGTGCTGTGGAAAATCACCTAAGCCAGACTGGTACAAAACCACAGCACAACTATTACACTTCCTTAACTACAGAGTAAGACAATGAGGCCAAAAGATCCTCAGTGTATAGCAGTGAATTTTCCTAGCTCCCTGCCCCTCAGATGTTACCTATTGCATCTTTTACCAAGCTGCAGAATATCTTTGCTAAGTAAATATCTGTAAGTGCTTTCTCTTGTACTAAGTCACATCACACTTCTGTTGTTTGTTGGGGGTTTTTTGCAAATTAATATTTCAAAGTCATCTGAGACTTGTGAATAAAAAGTATAGCAGCACATTTTCCAGACACAAGTATTAGTCAGATCACCCCATACCAAGTATATGTATATAAGGTTGTTGCAGGAACAGTTTCCCTGAAGTGTTTTTTTTTACATTACAGATGTACAGGTGAGTATTCTGTGCTTGATACCAAGTACCTAACAGCAAGAACTATGACACTTCTACTGGCAATTATACCGTGTTAGTCATTATTCAGCTACCGCTGTTGCCAGATTGGAGAGATGTAAAAACACAAATTAGAAGTGTAATTCTCAACATGGAATGTATGATCAAAATACCACCCCACAGAGATTTTTCACAAACTTACGTTTTAAAGCATGGGTCTCCAGACATCAGCTGCATGTTGATCAAAACCTACACATTAAGAAAACAAAATACATCATAAGAAAAAAAATTGTTTGTGACACATACGTGGTCATGTAAATAAGTTATATTTGCCACTAATGTTATATTTAATGAAAATAAAATGCCATAATCACACATGCAAAAAACAATATCATTTTTCTTAGGCATACAAAGAACACAAAACACCATTTAAAGTAACATAGTTACACATACAAGATTCTGAAAAAGAAATATATATCAAGGAGAATCTTAGAATTATTAATAATTAAGATGGCTTCAAGGGAAAAACAGAGCCAAGAAACCTAAAACCCGAATGATCAAACAGAACATTGTTTAGAGCAGTGGATGCTGAAGTATGTGCTTTGCTGAGGGTGTTCAGCAAACTGCTGGCTCTCAGTACGGGTTGTGCCAACATCAGAGACAGCAAAAGCACCCAGGGTAAATAAGCCATAGGACACAGTGCATTGAAGGCTTGTTAGGCAGGCCAAAGCCATCCATTACAAGCGTTCCGGACAGTCTGGGACTGTCAGATCAGAAAGTCCCTGCACAGACCATATACTGAATAATGTGGAAAATTTATCCTGGTGTCCCAGTAGGAAAAAAAAATTAAAATTACTTGAAACAATCTCAATGTAATTATTTTTAGGTTTATGGGGCTTATTCAGTTTTTTTCTCTCCCTGGACTAAGGGAAGAGGATATCAGAGTGGATGTCTCGCAAGAATTCTCCCCAACTGTTAGAGTGATTACTATCAAACAGAAAACAGGAAAATCCCAGGAGTCATCCCAGGTATTGGAGGTGGCTTGTACATATATAAGCCAATTAATAGATCCACTCTCAGAAAGATGCACAGAATGTTGCCCAGTCTTGAAGATACCATACATTAACATGTTCATTTTCAGCTCCCCTTAGACTAGGAACACCTTTTAAAAGCTTTTCTTTTACAGTTATCCAGTTCCATTTCAAGATAGGGCAAATTATATTTTTGACTGCATGGATTTTAATGATTGTCTCTAAACAACACTTTTGGTTTTACTTCAAATAGCTTTCCTTCCAGAAAGAGGTTCAGCAAATAAGTTTTGAATTTCATTAAGTGCTTAATAATAGCACTTCTTCTCTGCTTTATTACTTTAAGTATGATAAAGGAAAGAAATTACTTTGAGAATGGAGTTGTCTTGTCTTGTATTTTTGGTATCATAACCTTCCAGTAAACAGCGACGAGTGGTATTTCCCGATCCAGCAAATTCTGCTAGATTTAGATCTGCAAATCCCAGCTGTTAAGAGAAAATGACAATTAGCAATAAGCATTTGGCAAATGAAGGTACTTGCTAATTACACATTAAGTACCACTCAATAGCAGTTTCATTCAAATATTAGAATGCCCATTTAAGGGAATGGACCGAGGCAAAAAGCAGAAAACAAACCCAGAAAAAATTCAGCATAGTTATATTTTCAGTTAAAAATTTAAAGTGCCAAGAGAGGAAAACAATGAGGAGAGTTTTCTTTATCATTTAATGTAAATGTTTACTTTTACTAACCCTTTCCGCATACCAGCCTGAAAGAGAAAAAGTTTTGGTGGTACAACATTGTTACATACTTAATTAAACACACTGATTGAAAGTTCCAACAGCACTGTGTCACTATAATGTATATTATGAAGTCATGGGTGTTAAGTACTATTCTGGAATTACTGTAAAAGGGCATAGAATGGCAAGAAAGAAAAGCTTATCTGTAGGCAAAATTAGCTACATCTCAATTTACCTTTGCATATGCCTTTCCTCCTTTTAATTCCTAGAAGAAAAAAGGAAAAAAGACATACCATTAAGCCATTAAATAGACTGACTCAGGATTTTTCATTGGTTTTTTTTAGAAAAGCAGGTATTAATCTTTATTTTGAAATAGCCACACATTTGCTAGACTATGTTGTTGTCATTTAGACCTTAATATTCATAATGCCTTTGGAGCAGGCCAGCAAGACACTGTTTTCTTGGAGAGAGGAATGGCAAATGCCCGATGCCAGCTGGCATTGGGCTCTTACAAGGTCTGGTCCCAAAGGTAGGACATACTGCATGCAAAATTCTGGTACTTAGCACAGTTCAAGGCTTCTAAGCTTACTGCTTCTTGCTGGAAGTATCAATCAAGAGCTAACTTCATAAACACTGAAGAGAAATTCCTTTGCTGCCCTGCTGGAAAAAGGGTTTTCTTCAATAAAAACATAAAACCCCCATAAATTAGTCAAAGTAAAGGAAGTAATAAGATTACTACAAAATTTTGACTAAAGGAATACCTGGTGTGATTGCAGCTAAAATTTGCTTTATGAAGTTTATCAGACATTCAAAAATGAAAACAAAACCAAGGAAGAATGAGCAAGGAAAGAGGAGAGGAGGGGGAAGAAAGCTGCTTACCTTCCGTACAGACACCCTGCAAGTGCAGGTATCCAGAATCCCTGTTGTGGCACTGGCACTGATCTTACACATAAAGAAGAACTTTTTCTTCCAGCGGACACAGTTCGCCTGCACTACTTCCCTGCAAGCAGAGAGCATGTGCTCACTGTTAGTTGCACATACACTCAGAACCACACACTGCAATCAGACAGCTCAAGAACAAACACTGGTTCCACTCCTTGTAGAGCGGCCACTTCATGCAAATTCTGGTCCAAGGTGTGAATAATAACAATAATCCCCCATTCTGCACTTAACAGTAGCATGACTAATAACTGTTTCAGGCCTTGAACACAGTATTAGACCTCCAGAAGAGTTAAACAACCATGTGTTTTTTCAAATGAAGAGAGTGTAATTTCTGCGGTTTGCCCCAGGAGAGTGAAGTCTTCCCGAACATCAGCTCCCAGGCACTGTCTCCTAAGCTGCTGAGCTTTGCAATGTGCTGAAGACAGCAACTTTGACAAGTAGTTTTTCAGTTCAGAGAAAAGGAGCGTCATACAAACAAAACTACATAAATTTGAGGCCTGGAAAAGTAGAAAGGAGATGATGTGCAATAACCAGAGACAAAGTAATGCTTTTGGGGCAAATGAGAATTGCAGCTACATACTGTGAGCTTGCCATTTGAGAGCAAAATAAGCTGACACATCTGAAGAGATCTGTTTCTCACAGGAGGATAACAATCTGACAGTATGATGCAGTGAGAAAAAGGCAGGATGAAGGATGCTTTCAGTTAGGAATGTCATTTTATAAAGCTCAGACAGAACACATTCTGTTTGGGCAATTCTGACCAAGAACAGACTCCAAAATGAAAAGGCACAGGGAGGACAACTAGAAAACCCCTGTATCTTAAAAGAAAAAAAAAATCCTGATAATTTCTTCTATCAGTCTTGTCTTCACTGTCTTCACATATAAACATATGTCTCTTTTCCTAATACAAAAATTCCTATGTTTTATACTAACTTCTGACAGCAGCTTATTATTGAAGAAGAAGTTTGAAGTCTTTAGCAGATAGAATCCTATGGTTCTGCAGAAGCTGGAGCCAGAGTTCATCATGTGTATAGAAAAATGAAGAATTGCAGGGTGCTCACAAAAGCTCTCTTTGCTATGCTGGTGAGACTGCCAGCTCCAGGGCTCACAGGCACTGTGACTTCCTAAGGTGGGAATAAATCAGCCAGCCTAAAATGAGTCAGTGTAATGACCACAACAGACTAACAGATTCTGATGATACAACACTGAGTCACATTCAAGCATGTGACCTGGAAGGAACATGCTCTGTAAACACCATGATCTACTCTTTATCTGGGATGTTTTACATTGCAAACTTTCCTGTATTGTGGGAAAAAATTAATCCCATCCTGCTGTCATGTGAGTTATTTAAATATACATAAGAACCAGAATTCAAAAAAGGCAAATTACAAATAGTCACATCTCTATTGAAACAGGCTCAGACAAGAAGACATCATGTAAAATTCACCCTTAAAAGGGATAAGAACTGCTAGCATTTGTGACACATGAAACACTGCCACTAAATTGAAAGAGTTCACTTGTCATCCATAAAGGTCAGAAAACCCTTTCTCATAACATCTGTTTGTTGCAGAAGTAGGACAGCAGTCATCATCATCATCATCCTTCCCACCCTTTCCTTGTCACCCAGGACACCACTGGCTCTACCAATAACAGCATCACTTTTGCTGCTATTCATCATTTCACTATGTTCTTGGAGTGTTTTTGCTTCTGTAACATTTCCAATTAGTAATAATGATACTTTTTTCCACTGAAAAAGTATTTTTGTAAACTCATGAAGTCAAAGTGATGTGCCAAAATCTTTGTACTACTCAGGATAATGGTTCAAGTTGTTTCTGCTTCTCAGAACAGCCTTCTGTCTCTACAGCAAAGTCAAAGGGGCTGCACAGTTGCAGTGTTGTGGACATTACTCACATTGTAGTAAAAGATAATGCAGTGAACATTAAACTCATTTTTGCTTGCAAATGCAAGAGAAATATAAGTAACATCTGCTTGAGGAATCTAAGTATCCTTAAAACCTTTAAGGATTTTGAATTTATTTCAACATATCAATACTATATGGGTATAATGGTTCAAGTAAGGAATATAGCATGAAACCACTCTGCTTTTGATAGACTCAGTCCACTCATATCACAGGCCAGGATTTGCAAACAAGAAGCAGAAGTGGCCGTAAAAAGGATTCAGTTATGGATCCTGATGGTCTGATTTTTCTAAAAATAAAATCAAAACCAGGAATCCTGTTTCCTTCTCATAAGGATATCAGAAAAAAAGTATCATTAGATTCTTTCACTGGCATATAAATCAAAAGATATTTGAAAAATTTGTACACAATTTTAAAAAACCAAACCAAACAAAAAACTAAACAAAAAACCCCCCACCAAAACCCAACCTACTGCCCCTATTCCCACTAAACAGTCCTTCTAATTCCACTATATAAAAGAAAAAAATTGATGTATTTTAATTCAGGAATTTTTTTTTTGTAAAGAGAAGTACCATCTAGCTATTCCCGTTGTGCTGAAAAAAGGTCTAATAATCAGAACATTTAACTTCAACAGTAACATCTAAGTTTATAAGATTCTTAGGTAAGTGCCAGGCCTTTAGAAAATAAACAGCTGTATTGATTGGCTGCTATGGAAATGAACCCAGATAACTTCTGGCAGCTATTGCTGTGCTGCAGCACGCTGGGGAGAGCTTTCCGTTCTGAGTCAGTTTCCTACAAACCTCCCCGTCACTTCACCACATGCAAAGCAAAACCAGTTGTTTTCTTAATCAAAATGTATCTTAGTTACCAAGATGCACTGGAATACGTACTAGGCTGTAGTGCTTTGGTGTAATTGAATAAATCTGTCAGTAGTACGTAACCAAGAATAAGTTCAATAAACAGATGCTGTAGGATAAAAGGACTCCAAACTATAGTGTGTTACTATCACTGTTTTTTCTTTAGGAGAACAATTTCACATTGACTCAATTTCAAATGCAAGATTTAAGCTGTAGTCAGGTCCTTATTTGTAGATGTTTTGTATACTGAACACAATTGCCTCTTAAAATGTCGAATAAAAGTATTGGATTTTTCTTCTGATACACAACAAAGAAAAAAAGTAAACTCAAAAGACAACGAATCCTACTCCAGTCACCTCCTCATCCTAAAGTGTTACAAGTGATGGACTACTTTTTAAGGCGTTTATGTTCATCAGATTGTTCATTTCCACATGGATAAAATCTATGAATAATAGCTTGTTCCAGCAAATAGCTACAAATGCAAAAATAAATCACTTTTAGGGATCTTTGGTGTCCTGGGGAAAATCCCTTCTTGCTAAATGGAAAAGCTTTAGCATGAGAGGCTCTGAAATAAGCCAAAACTCCTTGTGGACATTTACCAAAAGACTGTGTTCCATTAATCAGAAAATTTGATTTATTTAACAGCCTATTAGGATCTTTAGCCATACGGGGATGATTATGTTAAACTGCTTGTGTTTGTAATGCAATTATTTTAGATTTATTGGTCACCAAAGAAACAATAAATTGGGATCATTGTTTTAAGATGCCATTCAGTCTATGTTCACATGAAAATACTTCCAGTACTACTTTTGGATTCAGCTGGGTCAGTACACTTCTTTATGTCAAAGAAAGTGGTGTTTGCTAATGCATCTTACAGCATGTGAACAGACCCTGAGTTACCCACTCGCTGTAAATACTGTGAAAAAACAGCTTTTTCACTACATGAGGTAAATGAGAATATTATTATTATCTTTTAAAGCCGGTAATTTGATGAGAGTCACCTAAGTTCTGCTTGTTTATTTTAGATGATCTCTCATGTTGATAAGATGGCCTGAGGGAAGTGAGGCTGCTGCAGCTGCACTGGCGAGGCTGAGGAGGTGTTCCCGGGAAGCGCCGCTCGCAGCACTCCCAGCCGGCCCGGGGGGGCACACACAGCCGGCCCGGGGGGGCACTCCCAACCGGCCCGCTCCGGCACCGACACAGCTTGGGCTGAGCAGCACAGATCTCTGCTAGACACATCCATAGACAGAGACCTGTGCATGGCTTTGGGCTATCCCACCTGCTCACAGTCCAGCTCCAGCCCCCAGTGCCTCTGCTCCAGGTGCAGGCACCACAGACACAGGGATCTCTGGTGGCTGGTCCCACCCCCGTGGCTGGCGTTTGCTGTGACCCTGGCTCTCCAGGTGCTGGCACCCAAGTGCTCTGGCCACACTCCCTGGGCAGCTGCTGGCACAATGGACACACAGGGCCTGTGAGCCACAGTCCCACTCCCATGGCATGAGCGTGCTCACTCTGGCCTCTCCTGCTGCTGGCAGCCCTTTGACACTCTTGACTCCAGTTGCTGGCACTCAGACATTCCCTGCCCCACAATGCACACTGAACAAAGAGCCCTTCCCCAGGAAAGAGTCACAATGTTCTTCAACAGGAAGATACAGCAGACATTACTAATTAGAAACAGATTAGACAAACGTACCAACCAGCCCTTTATCCCCTTAACTCCCTATTTCTCCCCACACTTGTTCCTCCTCAAACTCATCCCTTCCTCCACCTTTAGTTCCTCCCCAAATTGTCCCATGATAAGCCTCTTCCCTTGCATCCCATGATGTGTCTCATAGGGAGCAACCCCCTCAGTCCAAAACATGCTTTAGTTTTAGTTCAACATGATGGGTTTCCTGCCTGGACAATGGGGCTACGGGTCTCCTGGACCAGCCCTGGGAGGGGCCCAGAGAAGGCATCCCCTTGTCCAAGCCCATAATTTCAGTTCCCCACCTGCCTGTGTGTCCTTGGGCTTGTGTGGATGGGCTTTGATGGGCTGATGGTTCCTGTGACAGGACTGGGAATAGCTGGAGCTGAGTATTATTTTAGGCTCTCCACTCTCCCCTGCCTTTGCTGACTGTACTCATTTGTGGGTGTGCAAATGGACTTTTATCACCTAAAGCTTCCTCTGATCGATCCCCCTCTGAATAAAGTTAATACAGGTAGCTCTGTCCTTCTGATAAAAATACAGTGTTTAGCAGCCTGGAGTTACTTTTAGTGTAGAAAATAGTATTCTAAAATGGGAGCAATATCCCATTCATATAGATATTTTATATATATACTTTTTAATATGTCTAACATCTTCTGCAGAAAGCTGGAACACCTAACAAAGGCCAGTGTCACCTTGCAGACACTGGAGGAATTGAGGCATTAACCTACAATCTAACAGTCTAGCCACATTATCAGGTTCAGGTACTGAAGATTCAACTTTTCCTAGGCTATCTTTAGTATTAGGAAGGTATTGTTGGACACAGAGTTTTCATTTATACTATACATTAACACAGAAGGCTTTGGCATGCAAGAGTTGAATAACTTCTTGCACTCCTCCTCCCAAAATCTACTTGTATGTGAAATTCATGCAGTGTCATAGTTGAGGGAAATATACAGGTACCCCTTCAACAGGGTCCTGGAGCAGTACTAAGCTACATTTTAAATTTTTATCCAATAACCAAAATGCTAAATTTAGGCTTCATGTAGAAAAGTGCATCACTTGAAGTGCTCAGGGCACGAGCTCCAAAATATATGCTGTAGCAATAAGCTTATGCAAAGCTTTAATGTATTTCTCCATTTAGGAACAAATTTAGTTTACTTTTCCTTCAATATTCTGTTTCCCCCATGCCTGAGGCATATAAGATGATGCATTTTCTCCAACAAAAACATTTTTCCTAAGCATTGCTACAAAACTGAACAAAACAAGTCACTTACAAACAGAGCTTCAACGGTTCACAAATTTCAGGACTAAGCAAACAGCTGGCTCTGCAGGAAGAGCTCCACTTGTTTACAGTGCACAGCTCCCCGGTTAATTTGCTGTTAGTACATGCAAAATTTGAACAGAATAATAATTTTCTATTCCACATGTTTTTACTCATAATAAAACAGGTTACATTTTTAACTAGCAGCATTTCATGTCAACAGCTTCTTATAAAATATGTATAAATTGATTGTGGATGAAAAACTGCTGGGTACAGGCAAATGCAGAGACCTAGAAGGGAATTAGCACTGTGAAGGGTAAACTGCATTAGAAGACTGTAGTCAGCAAGTGAGAGGAAATCGAACATTTGAGACTGTATCTGCAGCAGTGGGCTTGGTTTTAGGGCCTTCTTGGCAGAAGGCTGATGAAGTGAAGCAAGTCCAAGGATGTGAGATGAGGGTCTGGAGTCAGAGATGAATTCTTCTCTGATGCGGGAGAATTTGGAAACATGGGATTTTTACAATCTGATGATGAGGTGAAGGAAGATCTAATTGCCATCTACAGCCATCTCTACTAAGTTAGAAGATGGAGCTAGACATTACTTAGTGAGGAACAGAGAAAGGAAAATAGGCAAAACCAATATAAGTTCCAGTAAAATAAGGGAAAAATGTTCACAGTACAAGTGAGCAGCAGGGCAGGTTGTCTACAAGGACTGGCATCTCCATTACTGCAGATTTTCTACAGCTGACAGGACAAAGCTCTGAGCTACCTGATCCAACTGAAATTAGTCTTGCTTTCAGCAGGCAGCTGGACTCTGTGATCTCTGGTATTATCCTTCACCCTAAATTATTCTGTGAACAGAAATAGTCCTTAAAATATGAAGGCAATCAGGCGCTATGGTACTTGCAAATGGCAGATTTGTGGCAGAAAAATACTGTACTTCATGTACTGTGCTGAGGTCAGGGGGAAAAAAGCCAACAAAGCAACACCAGCTCTTTTAAATCCAAGTGCCAGTTCTGTGTAAGACAGGTACTATCATGCTTGAAGCTTTTCCCACTGTCTCTCCCTCTTCAACAGATGTCTGTCATGTAGCTCTTCTCAAACATTTTTTGTGACAAGTTAGCTGTTGATACATCTCTTATCAGTTCTTACAATTACAGTTAGGGAGGTCTCCCAGGACTGAGCCCTTTTTATATCTGCAATAACCAGTTACACCCCATGCAAAGAGCAGACTGTACAAATATTTTATTTTCCTCTATCCCAAAGATAAACCCTTTCAAAACTAATATTATCTTCTTTACTCCTCTGATTCTTTGGTTTTTTTCAACCATATTTTTTTAATCAGTTCACTAAACACATTTTACTGTAACTATTAATGAAAGGAGAAGTACAAAGAAACTACATGTTGAAAAGTTGTACTTTGTGTAGAGAAGTTCTCCTTCTCATCTTCTCCTCCCTACAGAGGACAGTGTCTGAAAGCTGCTTAACCAACTATCTCTTCACAACTGAGTAATCATTGAGTGGACATTTGAGAATCTGAAAAAAGCAACTACAAAACTGCAAGGTAGGACTTTCATCCCACTGCCAATACTCCTCACAGTACTTGAAAACTTAGTTTGTTTCAAGTTCTCCAGCTGCAAATCCAGTTACAGCCGAAAAAGCTATTAGAAGTAGCATTATCCAGTTCTGAAGACTGTCAGCAGGATTCATACATCATGCAGGAAGATTAGAGTGATGGGGACTGATTCCATGTGACAGGTATGTTTTTCTAACAAGTACTGTAATTTAAAAACAGGGTTAAGCTGTGTTACTATCACTAGAGTTTCTCTTTCAAATGCAATAGCAGCAATCAAGAAAAGAATGGTAAAAAGACAACATGAAGAATCCAGTGAGGCAGAAAACCTACTTGCTGGTGTCACAAAAAAATAGATGTGGTTTTAGACAGTTGAGAAGGAAGTGGCCATGCATCACTAGAAGTAAGAAGTACTTATCTGGCAGATAAGTAAATTCCTACAGAAAACAATTGCATGCTCTAGCCTGTACCTATTAGGAATAGGAATATATTAATGCATGATCTCCCAGGACTTCCCCTCAGGACTCAAGAGGGTACCACCACATTTCTGAAATCCGCTGGAAAATAAAATTATTTTCCAGCGGATGAAAAAGCTTATAGCTCTTGGCCACCTTGAATCTCTATCACATATAGCAATCATAACCAGCTTCTTTAGAATGTTGTTGTGTGAAAGAAAGAAGATAGAAACATCAGCAGTCTAAATTATCATAAATCAGATCTGAAAGGAAGGGGAATATGACCAAGCTGAAGGCTGCAGTCAGAAGAACACACCAAGCAGCTCCTTTTCTTGAGTGGGGTGCAGCTGGAAACCTAGCTAAAAATGGAACTAGCAGGCTTACAGCTCCTGTAGCCTCAGCTGATGGAGCACTGAAAGTACACCCTCAAGAAATCAGATCCTGATTCCCAAAATTTCTTGTATTTCCTCATATTCCATCTGTTCATTTACTGCTGATTGAGCAACAGCTCAGCCTATGAGCCTCAGTTATCTGCTCTAGGGACCTATTAATTTTTGATTCAGCCTTTTAAAATGAGTGCAACTGCAGAAAGCCTATACTTGCTATATATTTATATCTACATTAGAATGGCCACAAATAAATATGCTTAGAATTTAGTCAAGTCTGTACCTTAAAATAGTATTTTTTTCTGTTCAAAATATTAATAGGTGCAATTTCTGCCCTGAAATAATCTTGTGTCCTTTCATGGTGCATTTGCCATTATGTGCACACTATTTTATGACCAGGCAGTATATAGATACATAGTATCCTGGAATCTGCACATGTGTAGTGTATTAATGTATCCAATTTCAAAGAGATCTAGTGTCATTGGCCCGGGCAAAGGTAGAAAGATGCCTTGCCACACAGGAAACCAGGCTTAAGCTAGGAAAGTTTCCTAAATGGAAGTGAGGTTTGTTAGCATAACTTTGCATACATCCACAGCCCACTGGCTGAAAATCCTTTTTTCTAAAACACAATGGTAAAGATCCAGAAATCATGCTAGAACAAAATTTCAAAAAGGGAAGGGCAGGAATTACACTGTATGGCTGATTGTGAGGTTGCTGAAACAACCAAACTGAGCCTCCCCCTCTCCACAACACCCTTCAAGGTTTTCCCTGGTTTAGAGTCAAAACTTATGACACATTCATTCTTGTCAGAATTCCAAGGTCCTGCTCTTGCAGAAACTCTCAAACATTTTTACCAGTTTAAACACCACTGCCACTTAGCTGGTCAATGTCCTTGGATGAAAGTTTTATTTGGCACTACCAGATTACTTTAAAAGTTGATATTCTTGTCCAGTAATTAAACAATTTAGTGTTATAATCCAGAATTTTCTTTTCCCACAGTAAGGATTCACAGATGTGCATAGGGATGTTTCAAACAGAAGTTTTCTAATTGGAGTTCTAGAATAGTATATGCAAACACAAAATGGCAAATTGATGTGGTTTCTATTTACACACCAGCCAGATCACTGTGTACTGTACTATACACACTGCTTTCACCTGGTCACAGAATTTCTGTACACTTCAGGCACACATCTGTGGGAGCCAGAAAAGTAACTGGACTGTGACAAGTCTCCATAATGGCCCAGGTCTCCATAATGTATTTCTTGGGTAGCTCTTTCTCACCAAAGATCTGAGAAATGAAAAACCCTATTTTTTAGTAGCTTGAACTTTTATCAGTCTTCTTTCCATCTCACTTCAGTGATCAGAGGGATGATGTAGGCACCACATTGCTTGCAGGATCAGGACTTTGATCATTCATACAAGCATGATCCATAGAGGGCTGACAAGACAATCACTTGAAACTTTTCATGACAACTTGCTACATACACATGGGCCCCTATTCCAAGGCAACTGCTGCCCTGGGTTTTTATGACATTCTTCTCTGTGAGAAGGCTTTGGAAATAAAAAGCTAATAATGTTAGAGTGCTCTATAGACTATTGGTTGGACTTCTTTTTACTTTCTAAGGCAAGAGGCAACAGGGTATTGGTCTGTATGGGCACCAACTTGAGAACTTCATAACTTCTCCCTAAATAATTAAGTAACAAAAATAAAGCTATTAAGAAAACAGTCAGTTTCCCCCTGTATTATAAAATTTTTTGAATGAGTTTGTCTATAATTTTCTGAAACAATAGAATTCTTTGAATATCTTCTATAAAGCTAAAAAGATCACTACTCTAGGGATATAACTGTCAGCACACAGTGAAACTAACAAATGCATGCAACTGGAAGATTATGGCCATGAGAAAGTTTGCAGCTGATAAGTTTTGAAATACTACTGCTCTGGTGTAAACTTAATTTCCTCCTTATTTATTCAGCCCTATGCTGAATCACCACTCTGAAAATCCATCTGTTAATTCTTAAACCAATAGCAAAGGCACTCCCTAAACTGGCACTGAAGGATCACTGCAGAAGAATTCTTTACCTCTCTATCAGCACACTCAAACACTTGTCAGTCCAGCAGGAA
>NW_005054357.1:919143-920428 GCF_000277835.1 Geospiza fortis | reverse complement strand
CTACACACACTGCATCCTACCACACACATTTTACTCTAATGAACCATTCAGAAAGATATGAATGGAGGCTTTCAAGCATTTAATTTTAGCATCATAAATAGGCAAGGCAGAAAAGACTAGATCACCACAACATGTCAAAACCATCTGCTCAGCTGAAAGCAAGTCCTTGGAAATAGACATCCTGTCCAGAAGATGTATGTCAGCCTGTGGAAATGACTTCAAGGCAATAAGGGCTGGAGTAGGACAGTAATGGCACATTAGTGCCTGAATCACGATTGTTATCATCATCATCTATTACTTATGAAGTCGCTCACAAGAAAAATGTTGAAGAAAGACATGAAATGAGATCAAAGCACTGATGAGTTGAAAAACTTCCAACCATACAGAAGAAAAATTTGTCTTCAATTATACATGCTAGTATAATGGAATGGTTAAATAACAAGGTTGTAGGCCAAAGTTCCATTTCTATTCCTTCTCCCTGATTAACTTAATTTACAGAATCAAAAGCAGATAATTTAGAAAGCTCTGTAACAACAGTATTTTAATAAGAAAATAACTGAATATTCATGGATTTGTTGCTGTCTTCTCCCATAATTCTATGATACATTTTCCAGTAAATCCTTTTTGTAATAATATTAAAATAAAATAATACCTCATACAACAAGAACAAGCGTAACGGGAGGGGAATCTCCTCTTCCCCAGACCTGAAGCCACAGCACACACCCTTCCTGTAGACAAGGTTCTGCCTCTGCCAGGTACTTGGAAAAAAACAATACACTGGCCCTCTATTTACCCATGGCTACCCGTGGATGAGGGAGCCACTATCACGACAGACGACTGCTCCATTGCTGAGGCACAATTGAAGGAAAAGAAAGAGGAAAAAAGACATCTGCCTTGCACTTGCACTGCAGAACTGAGCATGAACAAAGTAAGTAATACATGACCTGAGCACTTAGAGGAAAAACTGAGGACTTTTCCATGGAACTTAGCTCTCCATGTAAATATCCGCAGAACGAAACACAGCAAGCCAGTGTTCAATAATTAAACAATAAGGTCGCACAACCCACAGGGAACAGCTCAGACTACAGGCTTGGGGACAAGAAATCCTCCCCGCCTGTTCCCCATCTGCTCAGCAGCTCCAGCATTATGGCACAAGACACCCGTTTCTCTGGGACAACCCTCATCACTCAGGGATTCCTCTCCTCTGTTACTCCGTGTTTAGGAGCCTCAATATTTATTTTTCAGCGTTACGACTCCAGGCAGCGAGCAGCCACGCAGACGAGGA
>NW_005054357.1:911314-918358 GCF_000277835.1 Geospiza fortis | reverse complement strand
GGGCGCGCGGCGTGCCGCCCCCCACGGCCCGCACGGTGCCCGGAGCAGTGACGTGGCCGCGGCCCGGCCGAGCGGGGCTTGTGCAGCCCGGCCCGGCAGCTCCGCCGCCTGCCGGGGACCCCCGCGTCCCAGGAGCGGAAACCTCCTGGGCTGCTCACCGCTCGTCATTTACACAGCGGTAACGTAACAAAGCATCGCTTAGGCGTCGACATTTCAACTCTGAATTTAGTTTCCTTCTGCTATAATTTAAACCCTGCAGGGGTCGCGTACAGCCGTTCAGCCTGTAATTTACAACCAGCGCCGCTTCTGCAAGCAACAGATGCTCACGGTCTTGTAGAGAGACTGTACACATGTGTGTTTACATTTAAGAACAGTCCTGTGGCGTAGATGATTACGGCAACACACACGCGACTCTCTTGTTTAATGTATAGTTCAACACCAGCATATGCTCTCTAGGGAACAGCTTTGTCTTAAAAAACCATTCCAGGAGATCTGAACATAAAGCAAGCTCCGAGCAGCCTCCATCAGCAGATCAGTTTCCTCTTTACAGCGTTGCGTAAGGAACACACAGCACGTCTTCCCACAGCCAAGCACTTAATCACATGGTAAGAAAAAGAACTTGTAAGACTACGTATGCAGTGTGATCCTACCCCGTAATCTTGCAGCTTGTGGAAGTAGTGCTGCCCCTCATTCAGTATAAATACATAGAAATATATTTTTCATAGAATACATACCTGATGAATCCAGGTAGCATAAGTATGTCAGAATGTCCCCAACTATCCTGTAGCATAATCCTAGAGAGGGAAAAAATAGTAGTAGTGGGTAAAAACAAAAAACACAAACAAACATAAAAAACGGAGCATCTGGTGAATAAATGCTCCTGGTTTTTTCCTGTCCTAAAACATAGAGAAAATGAATTTATATACAGTATTCTAGTAAAAAATTATTTGTATTCCTAACAAAGGATTCCCTACAAAACTCCTAAATGTCAAGAAATAACTGGCTCTGAAAGAAGCCTTTCTACTGGAGTAAAATTAATAAAGACATCTCTTAGAGAGGAGATCTAGGCATTTGGCCTTGACTTATGGCTTCCCTTTTGAGAACATTTCTTTGGTATGCCCTAAAGTAATCCTCAAAGTCTTTTCTGTTTAACAGACCACAAGCACCTACAATATATCATACAAAGCAATTCTCTGGGTACCGCACACATCAGCTCTCAGTTCAAAACAATGGAAGGTGAAAAGCTTTCAGCACCTAAAGGGACTAAATTAGTACTTAATTGGCATCAAGTTATATCAAAAGCCTCCTTTCTTTTCAGGAAAAGACCCAGCTCTAGAGTTTTTTTAAAAGTGGTCGATAAAAGACATCACCCTATTTAGCTAGAAGGTCCATTGCATTAAGACATAGAAAAAATAGGGTCACATGCCAGATAACTTGTCTGTTAAAGTTCAATAAATACAACTGATCCAGTTATTAATCAATATTTTCAAGAACAACTAGATTACTTCACTCAATCAAAGAGTAGAGTGGTAACCCTCATAAGTTATAAAAACCTGTGTGTACCTGGAACATTACCCCATGCAATCAGCTTCCCTATATAACCAAGCTCCTTAGGCAGGTGTAAATTTACCCAGCAGCAGCCCTGACCAGCCTCACCTGGGCCCTCACCCACGCCCTGCTCAGGGACCCATTTAAGCTCAGCCATGAGCCAGCAGTCTTTGTTTGAACCTCGGTTTGGCTCTTTGTCTGCTGGATCTTTGTTGTGTTGCCCGTGCCTTGCTAAGGGCCCTGACCCCCAGGCTGATTTCTTAGCTTGATTTCAGAGCTTTCTTTCTGTTGTAGGTGTGCCTGGCTGTGGTTGCTGCTGCTGGAGCCTGGGGTGTTTGGGGCCTGGGGCTGCCCCTGCACAGTGCTGCCTCCTCTCCCTGCTCAGGGCCAGCCGGGTGGGCTCTGCCTGGGGGCCCTGCCCTGCTCCCTGGGCTCTTGCACTCATCCTGCTGCTCCTGGGGAGAGAGCTGGCCCTTGCTGTGCCCTGCCTGAAAAAAATACAGGGCTGACTGCTGGAAAAAATACAAGAGGGGATGCCAGATGATTTTAGGAGGTTTGAGTCAAAGGCAACCCTTATCTGAAAAAACCCAATCTATTCTAGGGCTATATTTATATTCTGAACAGGTGACTACAAAAGACTCTCTATATTCAGTATAACCTTCTTGACCAACAGAGTCAAAGTCAAAAGTGTCAGAAGTATAGATTTTAAAATATATTTAGAATCTTTAATCAAAAGATTCTCAAAATAGCAGAAGAGTTTTCAAAAAACAGATGAACACTGTAGGTAATGTAACAATCCTCTGTTGTCATTGATAAAAAACTTCTGTAAGATTAAAGCACTGGAGATTTTTTAGGAGAAATTCCTAAATCTTTAAAGAAGTAGGATGTTACAGGTATAAAACCTCAAGTATTCAAGAAAAACATGTTTTACAAAATGCCCCAGTTACAGTAGAATAAAACAAATAATTCAGGAGGTGTTTGCTCTCCTGAAGAATGTAAAATTTCAGTTACAAAATTGCAGGAGTTAATAGCAACGTTCTTTACGGACAGGTGATTCAGTGGACAGCTGAAGCACAGATCTCTGGGAGGTTTAAATCCTGCAGAGCGTCATCATTGTTAGAGGTGGTGCTAATGTGATCTATATTCATCTGTATGTTTTCTGTGGCGCCAGTTTCCTGCTGGGCACTTGATTTCTGACCTGTATCTCTTTTTCCTTAGAATAGTAGCATCAGAAGAGCTTTGAAATGCTTCTATGTTTGGCTTTAGAGGGAGCTGATGTAAGGTCTGGGCTCCAACCTGTACCCAGATCAGTGCTTCCAGCAGCTGCACATTGTAAGCACTTTGTCTTGGTCATGGAGAGACTCATTGGATGCCTGAAATGAAAGTAAAGTAAAAAGTGAAGTTGATGGGAGCTCAATGCAATGTGTGTAGGTGAACTCTGTAATAATGCCAATGCTGCTGAGGTCTCAGCCCCCCAGATGTGTTTGCACTGTCTAGCACAGACCCACAGGGATGTCCCCTGGATTACCCTCTGAAGGTTCCCTGCCTTCTGTGGCTCGGCTGTTCAAAGCTGTGCTGTAAACACAGCTCAGGGAACAGCCCTTGGCCTGGGCTCTTCAGTGCCCTCCAAAATGGGGATGTGTCACAGGAGAAGTAAGAACCCAGATGAACCTCCACTGATGATTTTAAATCATGACTTCTTGCTTGTAAATGATATTTACCTGAATTCCAGCACCAGTCTGTCTGAATTAAGACATAGTACCTTTTTCATGCTAAACCAGTCCAATGCTGTGTTCTAGACAAGAAGTGGTAAAGAAAAATATGTGATAAAAAAATCTAAATTTGCTATAGTTTATTATATGATAATAAGATTCCATATTTTTTTAAGACTTATTTTATAATGTTAGTTTAAAACTGAGCTAATTGCATCTATATAATAAAGCAAGTATTTATTTTACCTTAAATAAAACCACTGAACTTTGTTGCCTCTTAAATATTTATTGTATTTGTGTTCTTTAATTTTATCCTCCCGTGTGTGAAGTGAAGACTGCTCCATCAGGTGATATAAAACTTCTGGATGTATTTAACAGACCATTTTAAATGTATAGCAGAACTGGATTTGATCTCATAATTTAAATATTATTCAACTTCCCTGCAGTTCTTGGCGTTACGCCAGAAATGATTTCTGGCTGATGCAGTAGATGATTTTCAGAATCTTAGGATTATTATGAAGAGCTTCCTTCCTCATGGAAAAAGAGCCACAGTATCTAAAGTAGACACCTAATAATGCAATTCAGCTGAGTTATCCTTTAGTATATTAATAATATATATCAAGTCTGCTTCCAGTCTCTGAGGTTTTGTGATATTTATAGCACTTCAAGTAAGTGGATTGTATTGATGTAATTTAAATATTTATTGTATATGTATTGATATAACACTAATTAAAAGTTTTTTCTGGTAAGGTAAATGCTTTTTTTTGGCTATGTTTTTGCTCTTCTGATACTAATCAGTTTTGATATCAAAAAGCCTTATAATACTAAAATAAATATAAATGTAATAGAATTCAAATAAAAAAACAAACCAAGCCAACAAAACCAGAAGCCCTCCACTCTAACATTTAAAATAAGATGTCTTGGGCAAAAGTATTTCTTGACTCAGATCTTGTCCTTTGCAGGTTCTTTGCAGTTCCTTCAAGCAAGGTAAAAATCAGTGTGCAAAGTCATGGACTATTCAAGACTCATGTTTAACAAACAGGGACTTTGTAAATGAAACAGCTCCAAAACATGCCAAACAAGGTCATTTGTAGAAGAAATGATAGTTGTGGTAGAGCTAGTTTCCAAATAATAGGCAATACTCATTTTCCTGTTGATATAAATGAGGCAGATCTGTGGATTTGTGTTTATGGTCACTGTCTCAGTAGACTCACTCCTCAGTCCCTGTAGGAGGTTCACTACACCTAAGGAGTGTCTGTATCTTCCAAAGAGCAATGGCTTACTCAGGTGTGTGCCTAATGGTTTATCTGTCAACATGTGTGAAATACCTGAGGCTCTCACCTCCCCACTATTGTCAGCCAGTCATACTGAAGGCAAAGCATTTATGCCTTCTGCACAGCTCTGTGCTACTCACTCCAGTTTCAGGGAGACCAGTGCAAACCTGAAGAATGAATTTCATTGCTGTGTCTCATCATGGATAAACAGTTGGATCAATGATACACAGCTGGTACTTCAGCTTCTGCTCTGCATAAAAGTCAAAGCAGGATCTATTTGCACGTGTTCATTGTCAAACCAGCAAGCTATTATCTGCTTTTTCTCTGCGGCCTCCTCTTTCTTCCTATACAACTCTGAACTGTGTGGCACACCATATAATTTATACCTATGCAGGATGCGCTTATGAAAGCCAAGTCTGCCACAAGTAGCATTTTTTTCTTGTTCAGGAAGAACAAATGCATCTTGTGGAGGGATAGAATGTAAGAAAATAAAGATAGTGCAGAAGGTAGTCTCACACCTGAGGAGTTGCAGCTGTACTAATCACCAAAGACAAGGAACAGGCCTGCCCTTAATAGGCCACAGCTGTGTCCAATAAGACGAGTGCTACAAGAGTTGGAGTTAGCTGGTTGCGCTGTGAAGACAGTTGGAGTGTGTTGCTCGTGCTGTGAAGAAGGAGTCAGTACTGCAAGGAGCTGCCCATGAGAAATCACTGAGCAGGTATGGAAGTTTTGCAATAAGATGGTAACAGCATCTCTTCCTTGATTACCTTGGATTTTGGACTATTGGCACTAACTTTTCACCTGTTTTAATGACAGAGTGTTGATGCTGCTTTTTGAGTGGTTCTAATTGATGTATGGTATTAATAATACACATACTGCACTTAGTATGATACATAAGAAAATAGGTGAAACATTGAGACCTCGGGCAGTGACAATGCTGGATGTTATTAGGAACCTACTGGTAGGCAGAGAGAGCTTAGGGCAGCACCATTTTTCATTCCCATGTATGTAATCTATCTAGGTATTGTATTCAGGAATGAGTTCAGATACTACTTGCATATTCTGGTTAGGGACAAAAGAGAATGTTACTTCATTAGATGAAGATGTAAGGATGATGGTATGAGGGGAAAATGGAATCACAGGCTGTACTACTTAGCAGTATTACATTGCTGGGATGAGCGACCTTCAGCAGTATTCACTTTCCTTATTCCAGAGAGGGGTGAATCAGGCTCTGCCTATTCCAGTGTTTTCCAGTATTTCCCACAAACTGTGGAGGACCCCCCTGGTGTGCTTGCCATGCAGAGAAGCTGGAGGAATGGGGTGACAGGGACTTTACAAAACACAATGAGGACAAACGTGAAGTATTGCATATAGGAAGGAATGATCCCTTGCAACCACAGGGAGCAGCTGTGCTGAGAGGACATGGGGGTCTTGACAGAGAGCAATCTGAGTGAGGGCCAGCAGCATCCTGGGCTGTATTAACAGGAGAAAAGAAGGCTTTGAGGCAACTTTAAAGGAGGTCTCCACCTTCCTGGTACCTACAGAGAGTTTACAAAGGAAATAGGATCAGGCTTCTTGTAGTGGGGTATAGTGGGATGATGGAAGAAGACTGCAGACACAAAGTGAAATGGGAACAGCTCAGTGTTTAGAAGGGGAGATGTTCCTCCCTGTGAGGATAGTCAGGCTCTAGGCCAGACTGCCTGGAGAGATTGTCCAGTTTCCATACTTGGAAGTCTTTAAGACTGAAATATAGACCTGAGTAACCTGGTTGGAGTTCATGGACGAGCTCATTTTGAGCAGGAGGTCCCTTCCCATGCCATTTACTCTGTGACACAGTGAACCTATAACACAATCCGGCAGACTTTATATATGCAAGTCCTAGTAGCAGAAGCCCTTTTTCAAACACTAGTTCATGGTCAGACACTGTAGCACATTAGCTTTATTAGTTACTCTGTGAGCAAGGTTACAGAGTTTCTGCTGTAATGCTGCAATGCATTTTCCATGGCTGTTTGTTGGCTGAATATGCGCCAGGAAAGCAAGGCTCAGTTCAGTGGCAGCTGAAATTCCATTTCATTGCAACTCTCTTGTGGAAAGAGAGACTGTTTGGTGACATTTTTTATTCACTTACTCTTGGACCACCTGTGCACTTTTCCATTAACTCCACTAATTTATTTATGAAGCCATTATGAAGAAAAACACCCTAGACGTTTCCTCTTCTAGTGTTTATTCTGTTAGGCCAAGTAGCCAAGCTCTTTCAGACTGCACTTAGGCTGGGATGCTCTTCATACGCTTTCAACTGAGCTCTCCACCGCTAGACTACAAAGGGACTAGAATGAGCCTAAGTATCTGAACCAGGTCTTTTGCGGCGTTTGAGGTGTTTCTCTGATTGAGCTGGAAACGTTGGGCTGGTAGAAGCGTGTAAGCGCGGGCGGGAGCGCTGTGACGAGCCCGAGGGGCTGCGGGCCGCCCCCGTTCCTTCAGCGCACATTTCCCGCCCAGCGGCGGGGCTG
>NW_005054357.1:882096-910851 GCF_000277835.1 Geospiza fortis | reverse complement strand
GTCCGGCGCCGGGGGCCGCTCCTTGATGGAGGCGGCCTCGGGCCTGGCGTTTTCCTTCCCCGGGCCGCAGTTCCAGCGCCAGGGGCCGTGTTGTACAGGCACGCCCCGGGCTGTAGGCGAAGGGTCCCAAGCGCGTACAGCTGTCTGCGGTTCCTCTGCCAAGTGGGTTTACTCATCATGTGTGGACTTTTGACATCCTTTGACTTCTTGTTGAGTGATATTCCGTAGCACATTCCTCTTCCAGCACGATAAAGGATGGTAATTTACAGCTTTGGTCCGCCACTCCACCCATGCATAATTTAGATCAGAGTAAATTAGGGTTTGCTTTGGGCAGCAGGTAGTGGAAACCTGCGTAGCCGTAGGTTGCAATTTCAGAACTAGTTATTTAAGCTAAACACATAGACATGGAGGTTATTCTTCTTGCCGTGGACTGTTGTCAGATATCAAGGCCCTTTAGTAGAAAATGCACACATTTAACAGCGGCCATCAAACCAAGAAACTGACAGTGCTGAAATTCTTTGTGGTGTGGCTTCTGCAGTGCTCGGTTGGACTATTACATTTCTTTGGCTCTTGTATCAATGTTGTGACCTCAGAAGTCAGTAAAACCTAAGTCCTCAAGCATTCCAGTGTGATGCTGACTTACACTAGCAGGCTTGACCTGTTACCTGGAAAAGAAACTTCTCTTTCCTAATTATTTTCAATAATCCCCAGGGATCAGTATATAAAATCATTTAATGCACAATTCTGTGGGTGCAAGTGTTTGTGTGGTAAGGCCAGTCTATGCTGACAAGGCACACATAGGTTTATTTAGGCTGAGCAGGTACACGTGAAAGTGTGGGGGAAGCTACTATTGTAACAATTCTGCTTGTTTCAGTTTAAAGAATGATTCCGTGGCATTCCACTGCTGTGCCTGTACTAGCTGTTGCATACTTTCTGAAGGAGGTGCAGGAAAAAGAACTTAAATTTCAACTCCATTGTTAAAAGGTGTATTGGGTCAATAATTCAGTGACCTTGTGCTGATTGTGTGACAGTTTTCCCTGTGGTCTGGTTATTTCATCTCTGTTTTGCCTCCCTCTGTTATATTTAATTCTCTGTCTCCTATACTTAAGAGAAAAGTATCCAACAGGCCTCTTGAGTTGAATGGTGTTTATTCAAGAGTATAAATGAAAGCACACTTTCACTTCAGTGTTGCTGCTGGTCAAAATCATCTTTACAATGGACACCTTTTGTGTTCTTAGGTTTTGGTAATTGAAGGAGGGACAGGTTGGCCTTTTTGGTTATCCATGAGAGTTGTCAGTGTTCAGAGCATGCTAGCTATGAACTCTAGTCACACGTTTATACACACATTGTTGTAAACCTGTTGTACTAGTTTGACTGTAACAATCTGGGGCTTTTACTTATATTGAACAATGGGGAAACAGGTGACCAGCTAATTTTCTGGTGTTTAACAAAGGTGGTCTTCCCACATAATTCACTGAAAGCCCTAGTGTGCTGCTGAATATTTGAGCAACTTAGAATTGAGGTTCCAAGTTCTTTCTCAAAATCAGTGATCTTCATTTATAGTGCACATCTGAGTAGGTGTCAGATTATTCTCAGTTGCTTCAGGATTAACTGAAAGGGATACCCATGAAACAGATAGGCATAATCTAGACATACCTGGATGTAACAGAGCAGGAACTGCTGCCTTAGTTGCTAAAGACACACCGAGTAAACAGTATAAGCCATGAGTCATCTTCTCATTTGGGAGGGGTGGAAGAACTGTTGGAGTGCAGGGAAACTTCTGTGTGCTCGGTGTTTTAAAGCAGGGTGGGCACAGTTGGAACCACACACCAGAGTGGTGCTGTGTACCTGTTAATAACTGGACTTCTTGTAAAATGAGAGCCTCAGTGAGTCTTGCCTTCTGTGTCTTTCCTGCCTTTTTGTGGCTAATCTGTTTCCTGTACTTTCTTGCAGCTCAATGCTGCCTTCTCCCACTTCAAGCTCTAAAGTGATGTTCAATTCATTTTTCTTACTGCTTGGTAAAAAGGTATTTTATTAATGAAGTGAGATGTTGAATTATCATATTTGGAGAGGCAGAAGTAGTCTTATAATTACTAATGAGTAAGGAATTGAGACATAAAAATATTATATGATGGGGCAAAGTATTTTCTCCTGAGCTGCTCAGCCCTGCCAGCATAGTGGCACCATGGCATGGGCAGAGCTTGGGATATCCTAGAGCAGAGTCAGTTTTGGTGCCTCATTATGTTGATGCTGGTCTGTGTTAGGTTTTCAAAAATCTCTTGCAAGGCTGGCTTCCAACACATAAGATAAAATCCATATACCTGGGAGTGTTGGCCATTGTCCTTCTGAGCTGCACAGCTGCTTTCTGGCTAACCTGTGGAAAAGGGACTGTTTGAGTGTTCCTGGGTTTCACTGCAAAGTCAGTTGGTTGATCCAAAATTGCACCACCTGCACAGTATAGTGTTTGTGCTACTAGTACTGTTTTGCCCTTTTGTCTTCAAGTGGAGTTTCTCTCTAGAAGGAATGTGCATGTTTTTAGAAGTAACAAAGCTATTATCCATTTGAGTAATAGACTACAGGTATGCACCTTCCATCAGCTGTGAACCTGTGTGGTAAGCTCTGGAGGTGGCTTGCATCTCCCTCTAAGGAAGAATCATTTTTCCCCCATAGCTCAACCTGACAGAACCTCCTGACTGTGTTCTACTTGACCTGCCTTTTGGCAATGTCTGACAGGCAAAAGTAAATGACTGGAAAACCTGCAATGTGTGCTGCTTGGAGGCTGCCAGGGTGACTTCTGTTTTATATTGTAGGATATCACCTGCCAGGAATGGGTTACTTTGCAAAAGATTGCTGACATAATGTGTCATTATCTATGAAGGAGGAATTCAGGGTGGTAACAATCGAATGTTGCTCTACAAGCAATATGAACAGCTATTGTACAGTGACTTTGATAAGCAGGGACACAAAGTAGATGCAGGGATCAGATCACAAATGATCTCATGCTGTGTCTTCAGAATGCCGTGAGTCTTGTAGGCGGGAGCACCATAAATGGTGTGAGTGGTTGGATGAAGTACTATTTTTGTTCATCCTTTCCTTCTGCTGCAATCAGTCCTTACAGTAAATCAGTAGGAGGTGAACCCCATATTTCAAGCTTCAGTTTGGGATAGGAACAGCCACGTATTCAAATTCAGGTGCTATTTATACACTGAGTTCTGGACTAGGAGTAGGAGATGTTACTGAAATGAATAACTACATTCTGGAACCAGCCTAATGATCTTATTTGGACTAACTCTCTGAACATTTTGACATAAGCCTTTGGCCACATTAAAGCTCTTTTGGATAAAGAAGCAGCATGAAGGGACTCCTGTGTGGTGGAGAGAGGGACTAATGAGACTGAATTCACAACAATCAGACTGTTGTAATGCACACCTGTAACAGTGGCCATCTAAGTGGTCAATTTAGAGTCATTGACTGTTTCTGAAAATTTGAGTCCAATCACGTCTAAAATACTCAGAACACTTGAAGTATGTTTCTGTATTTAAACAACAGGAAATTCAGAATTCTGCCAGGTGAGGCAGGCCCCTGTGCTGTGTTCCACTGCTGTGTCTCAGCATGGGGATGGCTGAGAATGGCCCAGGTGTGTATTGTTTCCTTCTGTGCTTTTCTCTGGCCTCTAAAACCTGCAGCTAGATAGTGCTTCAGAGCTTGAGCTTTCCCTAGCAGTTCTTGGTCCATAAAGCACACTCCTGTTTAGTGACTGAGCTAAATGTGTCCTTAAATATTTCTCCACTGCTTTATTAAGCTTCTTGAACTTACTTGAATTTTGGTTAACTTCCCCTGTGTGGCAAAATTAGAAGGGTAGTAGACCAAAGTAACTGAAGCCTCCTTAATCGTTGCTAGAAACAGAAGAAACAGTGATTACTTTGGCAACTTGAAGGAAGATACATGGGTATTTTGTATCACACTGTATCTACTCTTAGAATTTATCATACCTGATATGCAGACCCAAGTCTTAAAAGCTTCAGTACCTCCCTGTCTCTGTGTCATTCTTTATATGAATTGAAGCTTTCTCTCACCTTAAGAGTTTGCCCAAAACCTGGTATTATAGATTTAGAGTAGTCTAAACAGATGTCATGTCCCGTGATTGTAGAAAACTGGAGCCATTTAGTTCCTTTAAAGTTCCCTTTTCTGGTCATAATAGATGTGATGATTCTCACTGGTTATGGGGATTTAATTGTGAAATACCGCAAATATCTTCAGTAATGTGTTCAGTTAGTAAATTGGAAATTGAATGTATTCAATTTACTTTGCTTCCATTGTAAACAAACATGTCAATCATTATTTCATTTCTATGTATACAGCTTCAGAAGCTTTTAACTGATACGTGCTGTAGTCTCCAAATCTCCATATGAAAGAGCAAGATGAATCTTAAATTTGTTTTCATAACACTTTAAACATCCAGGGAGACAAAATGAATTATTTTTTTAATACTAACTTGATAGGTTTTTTCTTGAACAGTGACAGGGTACAGTGAATGATTAATTCTTCCTCCTGTTGCTGCAAAGTGCGAGAATGCCAAGAATTCCCAAATATGGGAAGCCTCACCTCTGAGACCTCTCTTAACCACTGTGTTGAAATGCTTTGCTAAACCCCTGTCTTGAGACAGCAGCGTGTTCCAGGTGAACAAACAAGGGAAACTGTTAAATCTTTGAAATTACTATGGCTGAGATGCCTCAGTAGCAGAGTTGTCCTATTTAATGGGAAAACTTAGTCTACTAAGTATGCTCAAAGTCAAGGATACTAGTGTAACTTGCAAAGAATGCTGAATGAAAGTTCAAGGAATAGTTTGCATCTTCCATGTATGCTGTTTCAGATTCTTGAAATTTAATTCATAGCTATGAGTTGAGAGAGTTTATCCAGGTCCTGAAGGAGCAGCCTCTGCGAGGCATTTTGGGAGAGCATACTCACACTTGCGTCTTGTCCTTTTTTGTCTCGTTTTCTAGAGATTCTGTTAGCTGAAATGGACCAGGAGAAGATCTCTGCCAGTGCTGTCCTGCTGCAGGGAAGAGCAGGGCTTAGGACAGGGAACAGGAAGGGGAAGCTCTGCAGCTGATAGCAACATGTGCTGCTGTGCTGGAGTGGGGGGCTCCTAATGTCCTTCTGTAGCAGGTTTAAAGGGCCTACTTGGATACTGTTTACATGTTGGTAGTATCCTTTGGGAGGCAAGGGAGTAGAAATGAATGCTGAATTTGGACAAGTTGGGAGCCTTTAGAGGCAGTGCAAATTCTGGTTTTACCCAGTGTTGTGTTGGATTTCTGGAGGTGAAGTGTCAGTCTAGTTTGTGTGTTATGGGGCTCACTGGGCTGTAATGCTGTGTGAACACATCCTCAGGCCCTGTCCCTTTATGCTGGATTTATCTCCCAGCTGATGTAGTTTGACAAGGCTGACTTTAATAATCTTTGCTAGAGATTTTGGGTTATCATAGCCTGCATAAATTTGTGTAGTCTTGGCAGATATAAATGGGAAAAAGACTGTTGTCTGCTATGGGTTCAGTAAAGGGGGGAAGTGCTGTGTATATTTCAGCTGTGACTGAATTTGGCATCCAGTAATATTACAGATGAATAACTTAAAACTGTAGACTGCAGAGCTATGTGAATGGCTAAAAAAATACATAAGAGGAAAAGAATTGAAGAACAGGGAAAAACAGTATCGTGATTGGTTTTATATATAGTAACTCTGATTTTAAAAGCATATGTGAAATTTGCTTTAAAAGCAAATGTGAAGTGTGAATGTCTAAAGACGTGATGATGTTCTTACTGTAGTGCTGGAGTTCTTTGTATGCTGCATTTGTATCTGTGCCCTTTGCAACTCTGCTTGCAGATTGCAGAACACATAATTGCTTCTTGCACCAGTGATGTATCTTGAAGTGCTGTTTTATGGTTGTGTCTTGTAGATAGCATGATAGGAAGCAAGTAACTTGTTGATGAATCACTTCCTATTAAATATTCTTTACATTATATTAATAACCTAAAATAACAAGCTAATGACTAGATTGGTATTCCTTTGTACTCAGCAGCCCCACCTTTCATGCACAGTTCAGTTTTGTAAACAGAATGTGAAGGCTCATGCACAATACACAAATAATGATACTAAATAATATAAAGGTCAGACTGTGAATTTAAAAGAGAAGTCTACATAAAAACATGAAGATGATTAGTGTATTGCATTAGTTGTCTTTACTTTGTAACCATGAATGTGTTAAAGTTCAAAACTTTGGCATAGAGCAATCTAATAATTCATCAGGACACTTACAAGAGAAAGGTAGGGAGTTTTTGATGTGTATATAAAGCCTGTCTGTAATTCTTTTTTTTTCAACAGACCTGCTGACTGAGTTACATTTCCACACCAAATACAGAGGTCTTCTGATGGAGTAGGAATTCAACACTGCAACATGATTTATATAATGGAGAATTAAAAAAAAAAAACCTTCAGTGTTTCAGTCTGCTTGTGGCCTTTTGTGTTGGTGTTGCCTTGTTGTGCAGGACTTGGAAAGTAGCTGTACAAAATATGCAACAGAAGATGAACAAAAATAGTAGAATTATGATGAAAAGAGGAGGAAAGACAAAGTTGACAGTGTCATGACCAAATAGGTCAGCCCAGGAGCATTTTAGTCTGTTTGTGTGGAGGCCTGTAGCATTAAAAAGAAAGATCACAGAATCATAGCATTGTTTGGATTGGTAGTGACTTTTAAAAGGTCTTGTAGCCCAATTCCCCTGCAATATAGCAAGGTTGCTATATCAGGTTGCTCAGATCCCCACCCAGCCTCACCTCAAATGTTCCCAGGGGTGGAGCATCAGGCTCTGCCAACCTGTGCCAGTGTTTTACCACCCTCATCGTAAAAAACTTCTTCCTTACACGTAATCTAAATTGACACTCATTGCATTTAAGACCATTACTCCTGTCCTATTGCTACAGGCCCTGCTAAAATGTTTGTGTCTTTTATAAGCCCCTTCAAGTACCAACAGGCTGCAATAAGGTCTCCCTGGAGCCTTCTCATCCTCAGTCTGAAAAACTCCAGCCTTTCCTCATAGACACCTCACAGGAGAGGTTCTCCTGCTCTCTGATCGCCTCTGGGGCCTCCTCAGGCCCTGCTGCACCAGGTCTGTGTCTTTGCTGTGCTGAGCACTCCAGGTGGGATCGCATGAGGGCAGAGTAGAGGGGTGGAAGCTCCCTTGACCTGCTGGTCTTGCTTCTTTTTCTGCAGCCCAGGATGTCTTTCTGGGCTGTAAGCACACATTGCTATAGCTCATGTCATCATCTAAGCTGTCTTCCTCTATCTGTCAGTAATTAATAATTCTTTATGTGGTCACCATTTCATTTTGCCCAGTGAATTATCCTTACTGCTTGGGATTACAGTTTTTAGACAATGAGGAAAAAAAATGGTGTGCCTTGAAAAAGAAACATTTGCATCTGAGCCTTTGTGAAGGTGAGCTGATCCCACAGTAAGGCAGTAACAAGAAATGGCAGGTTTTATGTGGCAGGCATGCCAAACATTGTTTCCCAGGACTTGTAGGCGAGTGTTGGCACCTTGGTTCCTGCTCTATTGTAAGCATGCCTATTTTAAAATGCATCCAGTTCTCCTCCATCTGAGAAGCTGGTGACCCAGGCACTGGGAGAGTGACAAGTGGCTGTAATTATACAAAATCTGGTGGTATAGTAAATGCAGAAGAGCAGAGTTGGATTCAGTGTTGAACTGAAATGGGCAGTGATTGACTGATGCAGTAGTTTGCGTGTGGAGGCTGTGGAATCTCCTTCCTTGAAGATGTCCAAGACTCAGCTGGATGTGGTCTCACACGACCTGATGGAATTAGATCTAATTAGACATGCTTTCAGCTGGGGTTGAGTTCAATGGACTCCAGAGGTTCCTTCCAACTTGAATTACTATTTGATGCTGTGAAGGGCCAGTTTGTACCAAGGACTTAGTGTGCCAGGCTCCCCACAGGATCCAGAGGTGTCTTCCTGCTGGCTATGCCCATGGAGCGTGGAACCCCCCAGGAGGAAGTTTCTGCCTGCCAAGTAGAAGGCAAGCTTCTTCCGGTGTTCCTGTTAGTTCCATAAACTTGGAAATTACTGATTTTAATCTGAAACTTTAACACTCACATATTAGTTCACCTCATAGACAGCAAGAGGCTTTTGTTTGCATGAGCTTTTAGATTTGTACTGAGAGAAAAACACATGTGCCATATGTCTTTGTTCCCTGTAATTTCTGTTCTGCTTCACTGAGAGTGGCTGAGACTGAGTTGAAGTCTGGAAAATAACTGTCAAAACGAAAGTAGGAAATGTAGAGTAAGTTTGTGCTTACCATTTCTCAATGCTGCAATATGGAATCCACTTCTTTGGCAGATGAACTGAAAGGTGCCCCCCTTCGCATACAGAAGTTACCCACTCTCTAACTAGGAGTTCCTGTTTTCTTTGGCTCACATCATCCTCAGCAGTGGAGATTTTATTATAATTATGATTTAGTTCAAGTTTTGTCCTCACAGATAGGTGAGACAGAAAACCACTTTCTTTGTTCTGCATTTTGGTTTGTGTAGTTCAGGAAGCAACAGGGAACAGTAACAATTGGTGAGGAGTAGAACTTGCACAAAGAGATTACAAGTGTCACATAAGCCACCTCTTCTCAGGAAGGTGTGGGAGCCCAGCAGGACACTTGGACCCTGCAGCATGAGGTGCCATGAGTGGAGTAAAAGACGCCTTGAGACTGAGTGTCTTTGAGAGGGGATTCTTCAGAGTAATTTTTAATGGTGGGGTTTGGTTGGTTTTTTTTTTGTTTGGATTTTTTTTTGAATGATTAATCTACTCCTTTCTTAATTTCTTGTTAGAAGGTTGTGGTCAGGACTGTATCCATCAATATCTGTAAATGTAAACTAACTTTTTTTTGTGATGGGAAATTCTGAACAGCTTTAACCGTATTGACAGAGGCATGGAACTGAATTGATGACTACATCTGTCTGTGTTGACAGGTTATTAATAGAAATTACAATTAAGCTGGACTTATGACTGTAATAAGAACACTGTTTTTCAAAGCTGATACCAAATCACAGTTATCTGAATATGTGGTATCTTGACTTGATTTTCATTGTGCACAACTTGCTGTATTATGGAAGGTAAATAAGTTGCTCATTTCACTGGCATACAATATCAGTTTGCTCCATTTCATTGAGAAATCCTTGATAGTCTTATAAATTTTGATTTTTTGCGATGAAACTTTAAAGTACATTCCTTTTTGTGGAATGATAGGGAAGATGAAGGAGGCAACATAAATTTATGTAGATGCTTTCAGTCTTTTTCAGACTCATGCAACAAATATGCCAGTTTTCTGCTTCCTTAGTGTTTGGTTTCTGTAGCCTAGAACTTGTTGGACTTTGGTCTTTTGAATACCTCTACTAATTAAAGAGGAATAAACAGAATTAAAACCGGATTTTGCAGATTAGAACAGCCATTCAAATCTTGTTGAGGGTTACTTTGTTCAGAAACTACAGTTGCACAAGGCAGTCTGCTGAATAGAAGATAGGAGGAAGAATTTTTGATGCTTGAAATTTGGAAGAATTCCAGCTGCAGAAAAGAAGGGCACCAATGAGTTTTTCAAGAAGCAAGAGCACATGCAGTTGACTTTGCTGGATTTTTGCAATTCCCTTCATTATGCACAAAATCTCAGTGCTCTGCTGCTCCATTCTCGGCCTTCTGTGATCTGCACAGGACTGAAGCTGAGTGAGAATATTCAGCTTTGCTGCTTTTCAGTATCTGTGCTACACATAACTGCAGTGCAGTGAAGCTGCACTTAGTGAGGAGATGGTGCTGTCCCCTTGGTCTCCTGTCTGCTACTGAGTGTTCCCCCTAGAATTTTGCACTTTGAGGGAACCCACAGGGACCAGTGTCCAAAGGAGGGGATAAGACATGATTTTCCCTTAAATCTTGTGTTCTGGAGCAGGGCTCTGGGCTGGTTTCCTGCACATCCTGCCCGAGGAGAGGGCAGTGCTGCGGCAGCACGAGGAGCGATGGCAGCGGCCATGGCCCTGCGGTGGCCTTGGCTCTCCGTGCCCAGAGCTGCCCTTGCTGGGGGTAAAGCCCAACTCCTAAACCCTGCAGAGCATCCCTGGGCTTTGCCTTGAGCACAAGCCTCAGCAGTCACAGGCTGCTGCTTGCAGGGCTGCTGTAATTGCCCTTCTCTATCTAACAAGTAAGTTTTCACACGTGGAGATGGTGAAGTTTCCTGGCCCTTGGTTGGAGAAGTGTCTGCCAGGGCTGTGTTTGAGACTTGTTTCCTGCAGTCCTGGCAGTTGCATACCATGCATTCAATGCATAGTTAATTTTACGTGAAGTGTTTCTATCTGCAGGACAGTTCCTAGGAAGCACATGCAAGAAAGGAAGATAAGTGTGTTTGTGTTTGTTTAAAATTGTAGTCAGGGCTTCAGTTGGAAGCAGAAATCCGTGTTCTCTCAAACGCTGAGGGCTGCACATGCCAGTGGGGCAAGATCTTTTTAAGTTTTTGGTCAGCATTTAAAGAGTTAATTGCTGTTTGTATTTTTTAATCTTTATGGTTCATAATTAATAGACCATGTTATTAAGATGATAGTCAAGGTTCTGCTTATTTTACTGACAAATTTCATGTACTGGAAACTCAAAGGCTTAAACTTGTTCTCTCACAGGTTTTTCTCATGTCCCCTACCTCTTCCTCCACAAATTATTTGATACCTGTAGATATAACTTGCCAGTGCTGGTAAGAAACCTTAAAATTTCTGCACAGAAAAGTTATGTAAAATAATAAATAATGCTTCCTTAAATTTATATTTGCTGCAAAGTATTTTCTCTCCATATGCAAATATTGAGTGTGTTAAATTCTGAAAACAAAATGATGCTTTGTGACATGCTGTAATTTGGACAAATAAGATATTAATTTTTCTCTCAATAGAAAATTTTTAAAGCTGGGGATACTAATCAGGATGGACAGCTGGATTTTGAAGAATTTATGCAGTACCTTAAAGAACATGAGAAGAAGATGAAACTGGCATTCAAGAGCCTGGACAAAAACAATGATGGTATACCTTGATTTATTTCATTTGTTCAAACATTGTCTGAAGAAACTGCATTAAAATTAGTGTAACTTATATTTTTCTGACTGGAAAAAAAGTTGTGAATATGGAATCCTTCTTCTCCTTAACATGATCATAATTAAAGTTTGCTATAGATTAAAAAAAATTAGTCTTTATTCTTTCTATTTTCTCCAAGTACACTGAACTGGGGCTCCTTGTTCCCTAGCTGGAGAAACTGTGAGGAAATTTCTGACTATTTCTAGCTATTAAAGATAAACCAGTTTTTAACCAACTGTATATTTGCATCCTATTTGCTTCGTCCTTGTAGTAGATAATCAAAACACATCCTCTGTGCTAAGTTGATTTTTAAATCATCTTTGCAATTATTCAACTGTTGCAATGAGCTCCAAGGTGCTAAGCTTATTAAGATCCACATTTTAAATATGTATCATCTTTATTTTAATGTTTCAAGGAAAAATTGAAGCCTCAGAAGTTGTCCAGTCCCTCAAGATATTGGGTATAAACATTTCAGAAAAACAGGCAGAAAAGATCCTGCAAAGGTCAGGAATTACTATTTTTTGAGGCAGCTTAATCTTCCTTGTAGTGTTAATTTCTATATTTTTTTATTTTAGAGAGGGGGGTAAATGGGATTATGACTTTGAAAGGTGTTGCTAGTTACTATTGGAGCATCTGGTTCTGGGAGGAGAATGTGACTTTATTTCTCTGTAAAGGTTGTTGACAGAAAGAAGCACTGTATTATGTTTTTAAATGGAATAGGACAGATGCATTTGGATAAGAGAAGCATAGTTTTGAAATGCCAAAGCAGATTCAGCCTTGAAGTCACTGTATGGAATTTACAATGTTTGGAATTTACAGTTGTTATTGATGTGATAAGCCAAGTTAAAAAAAGGGGGGGGGAGGGTGAAGAAAGAGCAAAAAAAAAACCAGAACAAACCCCCACCATTACTATTTCCTTATATAGTTTTGTTCAATTTCTTTTCAGTATTGATGCTGATGGGACAATGACAGTAGACTGGAATGAGTGGAGAGATCATTTTATGTTTAATCCAGCTACAGACATTGAAGAAATAATTCGATATTGGAAACATTCCACTGTAAGTTCAACTTCCCTTTTAACCTAGTGCAGCTCTTAAGTTCATCTCTGATAATTTGTGATATTGAATATAACAGCTTCACACTTGTTATATTTCAAGCATATCTGTATTGTTTGGTTGTCCTTTTCACTTCATGCTCTCCCATTTACAAGCAGGAGTGTGTCACATGAGTTCCTTCTGAACGAACAACGTCATCTAAACTTTGCAAATAATTATCAGTAATTGTTAGGACAGAATCTTTTTCCTCTTTTCAGATATTTCACAGAAAAATAATAACCACAATATTAAATATTATTATTTGCATATTACAGTAGGATTTAATTTGTTGAAACCACTTATATAGAGATTTTAACTGTTTCTTATGTTGAAATTAGTATTTGCATTATATAGTATCATTATAATTATCATAAAATCAGTGGTGTCTTGACTGGTGATTTTCTGTGCACATTGGGCTCTTTTGTGCCAAAGAATTTTATTTAAGCATACAGAATATACAGCAATAGGTTATCCACTGCGTAGAGAAATCTTTTAAGTTTTTATTGCATGGAGCTGTTAACACCTCAGTTGATGGATTTTTAAGAACAATAATGAAGTAAGTAAACCAACAGTAATCCTCTTTGCTAAATATCCTTCCTGTAGATTATTGGAGGAAATAAAGTAAGGTTGGATGCCTTTGAATATAGTGAGACCATTTATATCTCCAGGGATTCGTCAGCATTTCCATAATAAAAAAAATTTTATGAGATCTGAGCGCTTGGAGTGTTTGACACTGTACAAGCTCAGCTGAGGAATACTTGCCAAAAGGCAGTTAGCTCCCTGTTTGCTGAAGAGAGCACTTGAAGCACTGCTATGAGGTCAAACAGTCCTGGTCCCAGCTTGCTTAGTGGAAAAAACCTCTGCTTTCATAAAATGCTCCTTACTATTATTAAACATAATATCTGTATTTTTTGGTTTTTTTAAATTATGGAATGTCATTAGTTGCTCCCAAGAAACAACTGAGGGAGTCTCCTGTGATCCTGGTGTTGCAGTCAGCTGATGACCCAGTTATCACAGCAGGCAAAATCCAACAACACAGCTGGTCTTTGAGATAAGAGCAGATGTGAAACCTCCCAGCCTGGCTGACATTTACAGACAGCTCTTACAATTCTGTTTTTATTATGTAATTGCTATCGGACTCTTCCAAGCAGATAGCTACACTGGCATAGAATTATTATGGTAGCTGTGGCCTTTCTGTTATAAGCACCCTCAAATTGATCTTTTTTTTTCCTTAGTTGTGTTTAGGTCTCAGTACAAACAAGATTTAAACCCTGGTAGATATGCATAATATCTCTCAGAACACTGAATTTATGTTTTGAGAATTTTGATTGATCTTTTGATGTTTCCATAGTTGAGCAACTGATGACACCTTACTTTGAAACCTCAAATGCAAAAAAGGCGAAAGGATTTTCCAATTAATCTCTTCTGTGTTCAATATCCAGAATAGGTGGTGCTTATCCTTTTTGTTCAATGGCTATATTTACATTCTGCACTCTGCAGGTTTTGTCCCAAATGACCAGGACAGTATTCTATCTACTGACAGAGAGAGAATGCAGCATAAATTAGGGATATAATGTCTACAATTAAAATCAACGGTAGTTCAAAAGTTTATCAGTTAACACACTTTCTGGTCAGTACTTATCAGTTATTAATACAATTTTGTTCTTTTTATAAATTTAATTTATGTGTAATAGCAGATTTGCATTATCTACAGTGTATTTTTCTCATGTATGATGATCATAGGTTACACTTAGGAGCAAAAGTGATGTGTGAGATTTCATACTGTTATGTCTTAGTTTTATCATTAAAACCTATATTAATGTTGTTCTTTGATCAAATCCAATGGCAATACAAATGTGCCCCCCTTAGTGAAATGTCAAACTCCTACAGCTGAAAAAAGTAATTATATGTGTCTTTGAGTATAACTGCTGATAAGAAAATCTATAAGGCATCTGTCAAACTATTCATTTGGTAGGATAATAGGCAACAGTCACTGGAAATAGAATCCTCTGATATATCAGCTGTTAAAACCCTGCTTTAAAATGTTGGAGAGTCTGGGAGAAGGAGACATCCCACATGTGTGAATAAATGACCGTGAGAGAAATCTCCTGTTAGCAACCTTAGGAGATTACCAAAGTAATCCCACAAGACTGTCTGGTGAAAGGTTAGCTGCAACATATAAGCGTTTGAGCTTTAGTGCTGACTTTGAAGGACTGCTGATCATGACAGAATGTCTTTGCTTGGGCCATACTCAAGGAGAAAATTTGTGGTAATTTTCAATGATGATGGTGCAGTCTTTGAAATGGTGGGTCTGTGGTGTTATTGCTAAATATCTATGTAGAAGTCACTTAAAGTTGTTTTTCATTGAATAGCAATGCATAGCAAGTTAATTATAGAATGTAAATTAGAGATTTTTTTATTTGTAACTAGCACTTTATTTGCACATTCTTAGGTAGTATATTCATTTGGAGTTAGAATTGTGGGTATAACTGAGGTGATGGAACGAGGTAGTTATTTGCACATCTTTGCTTTGGATTCATAAAGGTGTTGGATATAGGAGATAGTTTGACTGTTCCAGATGAGTTCACGGAGGAAGAGAAGAAGAGTGGGCAGTGGTGGAAGCAGCTGTTGGCAGGAGGAGTGGCTGGTGCTGTCTCTCGAACAGGTACAGCACCCTTAGATCGCCTCAAAGTCATGATGCAGGTAGGTGCAATGTTCAACAATTTCTTGGTTTCCAATGTGTCACTTCAGTTTCTAGAGATCTGTTGGAAAAAAATGGGGGGCCAAGGGCAGTGTTTAAATTGCAGAGGTCTGGCTGTGTTTTGACTATTTCTGGTTTTTTTGTGTTCATAAAAATGGTATTTTATAGATGTGGGGAAAATGTAAGCACAATGTTACAGTACTTGTGCTACTAAAATTAGATTTTCTCAATTGTGCATATGGTTTTGTTAGTTGATATATTTAATCGATTTAATATGATGAGTTTTATAATCTAATCAGAGCCATGTTCAGTACTGTGACTTTGCTTTTGGATTTTTTTAGGTTCACGGTTCAAAGTCAAACAAAATGAATATAGCGAGCGGTTTTAAGCAAATGTTGAAAGAAGGTGGTGTCCGATCCCTTTGGAGGGGAAATGGTGTAAATGTTGTGAAAATAGCTCCTGAAACAGCTATTAAGTTTTGGGCTTATGAACAGGTAGGATGATAAATCAATAATGAAAATAATGCCAAATAAAGTCCTAAATCACTTTCACTGTTCATTACTGGCACTATTGTATTATATGGGATTTGTTGTCATCTTGTCCCCCTGTCCCAACTTGTCCCCTTGTTAGGGATTTTGTCATAGTAATTGGAGTGACTTTCAGATTTAAAATAGTCTATAGAATGCTTACTATTAGGCAGATTTTACTGTTGTATTATAAGCATGCAGATGAATTATATCTGTTACGTGTTTTAAACTGTCCCTCATTCTGCATGGCCTTGTGGAGTACTGCATTAATATCTTGATTATTGCTGCAAAGTGACAGCAGGCAAAAACTTGGTGCATTATGCTAGCTGAACTTACAAGGGGTTCATTTAAAGTCAAATATCACAGTGCTATGTATGATGCCCTCATCCTGGATTTCAGAGTTATATTTACCTCTGAATCAGCTTTAAGCATCATGTTAAGGCCTAATCCTTCTTTGGAAAATGAACTCCCATTCTGGTGTATTTAAATGAGATTTATTTTTGCTCTGTGAGGCGTGCCAGTGCCTCAAGTAAGACCAAATGAGCATGCTGCACATCTCTGTACATGGAGGAGATAAAAACACCAAAATATCAAATAAATTTGGAGACGTTGCAAGACTGAACAGCAGATTTTGGTGCCACAGAGGAACTTTGGGCACATTATTCTTTACTCATGGAATGACATAGTATGTACAGTGCTCAAAGTGCTTCTGTGAAATTGAATCTGTGCTTCTGTGAAATCTTTCATTCTTTGATTGGACAACTAGATCTGCTAAGGAATTTGGTTCCTCTCTGTTTTCTGGAGTTCTTAGTGTAGGGACCCTTGATTTGGCTGTTTGCAGAATACCTGATGGTACTGTGGGTGACAGAGGTATTTAATCTAAGAATTCTTGCAGGCTGGAATGTTTTTTATTGTGTTCTGGAGAATTTTTTTGGGTTAGCAAATGTGACTGTAAATGCATGAAAAACTAAGAACAGCTTGAAAAGACATTTTGTACTATACTTTTCCCTTTTATAATAACTCTTACCACTCCTAAAAAAAATTTGTGTCTTTGTGTTTTAACTATACAGTATAAGAAGATACTCACTAGGGATGATGGAAAGTTAGGCACTGTTGAAAGATTTGTATCTGGTTCTTTAGCTGGAGCAACAGCACAAACTTCTATTTATCCCATGGAGGTAAGTGTCCCATGGAGGTGAGAGAATCTGCTTCTATTGGAGCAAAATGTTTGGTTTGTTTCCTAAGTAAATCCCATTTTGCTCTTGAAAATATTGTAAAAATTCCTCTCTAGTCTGGTACCCTATTTTTTTTACTTTGGCTTTCCTTTCAGACTTTCAGTGCTAGGCATTTTAGAATATAATAAGTTCTAACTGATTCTTGTAGTATTTTGCTGTATAGTATTTTTTTAAACAATATTTAAATAAAACCTAGTGAAGGAAAAAATATCATCCAAGAACATTTAAAATTCACTATGTATTCAAGCATTTTGTAAATTGGGCGTGAATCCTTTTCCTGCTCTATATAATCAAGGAATAGTGTTGTCTGGACAGATCTGAAGTTCTGTTGTGTTATGATGGGAAGCTGTGTCTCATAAGAACAGTGTGGGAGAAGGATGTAAGAGCTACAGCTCAGGCTGGGTGGATTGGCTGCTCTTTCCCCTGCAGGACATACCTGTAGGGGGTAGTACCCACTGCAATGTAACTAGTGTTAGTATATTAACTGCTCCAGGGTAACTGTAACACACCATTTCACAGAAGCAACACGTATTTTCTTTACTGCTGGTTCCCCACAAGGTTTATCACTTGTGCAGATCCTTGTTGGAATAGATGTTGGGGCTGGGACTAAACCAATACCAATATCAAGTTTGGTAGAAATGGCAAATGTAACCTAAATAGCTTTTTCAGGGGTGGGGATTTCAGTAGGAATGGAACTGTTTTCATTGCTGAAGTAATAATGATCTCTTTAAAGAGCATCCTTGCTGTTCCAGAGGGTGAGTTCCAGCTGAGCTGAGTACAGAGATGGGTTAAGTTAGGGAAGAACTGAAACATGATGTAAATTGTCTGGATTACACTGATCAGTGGAGACAAGGAAACTGTTCTACAATATCTTCTGGTCTTCCTCACAAAGATACGGTACTGTCCTAGAAGTGGTTTTAGGATGTTTCTAAATAAGAGAGAAAAGTCAAGTGCCAGGAAATTCCTGAGTGAAAATTATTTTCTTAATAGGCTTTAGTGTTCCCAGATCAGAAGTATCATCTGCTAGCATGTTAGCACTCTCACTTGAGCCTTAGCTAATACTTCTATTGAATATTGCCTACACTGTTGCCTTCAAGTTGATCAATAACTGCCTGTTTTAATCAAGAAAATAAAGCTAAAATGCAATTTTAAAATGCAATTTTAAATTCTTACAAAAAGAATTTGTAAGCTAGTGTACAGTAATGTGTCGTGTTCTGCACTAAGGACAGAACTTGATGAAGCCTGCTGCTAACAATGCCTTACCAGTAATCAAAAGAGATTTGCAGCATCAAAGTGCAAAGCAGTTCTAGAGAATTCAATAAGCAGAGATATACTGTGTATCTAAAATAGATTAATTAATAGGTATGTAATTAAGACTGCTATTTTTTCCTTTTAGGTTTTAAAGACCAGATTGGCTGTGGGTAAAACAGGGCAATATTCTGGGATGTTTGACTGTGCTAAGAAGATTTTAAAAAGAGAAGGTCCAAAGGCCTTCTACAAAGGCTATATTCCTAATATTCTGGGTATAATTCCTTATGCTGGCATTGACCTTGCTGTTTATGAGGTGAGTTTAGATCACTGAATGCATGTAGCTGTCAATAATTAATTTACAAAAAGCCTAAATATATTTAGAATGTTTGCATTATTGTACAATTACAGCTGGTTCAATTTAAAAAAAAAACAAAAGAGACTTTCCACTGATCTTACTAGACCTCAATGTTTCTGTTTGCCCCTCTTGAGGAGTGCCTGGGCAGATGGGCCCTTCCATGCAAGAGTACCAAGCAGGAAATGTGCTATGAGAGGATTAAACAGACCTTGGCAGTACCACAAGGTTTCATACTTATCTAGCCTTGTTAGACTGGAACATACCCATTTTATGGGAAATACATGCCTTTAAAAGGATATTCATATTATGATAGTTTACACTTTTTTTTTGCCAGTTGTTAGGTTTATGAGTGGGTTATATTAACCTGAATTCCTTCTGTGTCTGTGCATGTTACCAGAATTCTTTCTGGCTGACACTGCTTTTCTGAGGAGCTTGAAACACTGCTGTCCTTCCTTTCCAGAGAAACTGGCACCTATTTCACCCACCAGCAATGTTGAAAGTCTTTTATCTACCTTAGATAATATGTGTTGCTTCAAAGTGTCTTAAATAACTCAGACACACAGACTAATTTTTTTTTCTAGTTTAGACAAATCTTTTTTTGACACTGCATTAGCCATCACCACAACTGAAAATGTTTGAACAAACATTTTCAAAGCTGTATGGAATTTCTTTTCTACAGTTTGCATCCTTGTTTCTGCATGGGATGATGTGCACAGATATGTGAGCTTTTGTTGCACTCTGTGAGGTGCTGGGTTGTTTCCCACCTCCTCTCCCCAAAGTATTACAGGTGCATGGGCCCTTTCCTGCTGCTAGATCTTTTAAGGATTTCTCTTCTAGGTACTAACTATTGTAGTCTGGTTGAAGTCCTTCCCTGTGTGCTATGGTGTTTACCTGTGCACTTCAAGCATGTAGGACTGGCCCAGTGAAATTGGTGCTTTTCAGGATTGAGCCCTTAGGATTTTGTTATGAATAAAGAAGCACTTGTTTACCTTTTTGAATGCAAATCTCTTGTCCTACTGTTCAATTTTGTACCTTGGCAGCTCTTGAAGAGTACGTGGCTAGAGCACTATGCATCAAGCTCTGCAAACCCAGGTGTGTTTGTGCTGCTGGGCTGTGGCACCGTGTCCAGCACGTGTGGGCAGTTGGCCAGTTACCCTCTGGCTCTCATCAGAACACGCATGCAGGCTCAAGGTCAGTTCTCCTTCCTGAAAATGCTTCTGTGGGGAGTCACATGAAAATTGTATCATCTGGCATAGCTCTAGCAGAGACATAGGAATAAAAAAAAAAACAACTTGGAAAAACTAAGGACGTATCCGGAAAATTCTTCTTAATGTTGGTCCCTTCTCCCTCTTACCCCCAACACTGTTGTTCTTTATACTCAATTTAAAAAGTAACATTTCAAGCACTGGTGCTTTGTATATTCTGAGAGCCACATTCCATACAAGACTAGCAGACACAGCCCCTGTTATAATCTGGAAGACTCTTCTAAACTTTACAATGTTTTCTAAATTTTAGGGATTAAATGATAGGGCTTGAATTGTCCTGAGAGGGTAGACCGCAATGTTTGCTCTGTAGGGCATTTCATTAGGATAGTTTCGTAGTTGAGATTTTTGTTTGCTAGGTTTCTGCACAAACTTAAGGATGGGAGCCTTGATTTCTAAAGGAACATAGGTGGATAATGCTTTCCACTGGAATTTAGACAGATGGATATCTCCCAAATGTCTGGGATTGAAACATCTCTCTTCAGTGGGCCTGAGATAGTAGGCTCATGATCCAGGTGTTTGAGACTTGCTCAAGATTTTTCATATTACTAGAACTGTTTTATAACACATTATCTTTTTGTTCTAGCCTCAGTGGAAGGAGCTCCACAGCTAAGCATGGTTGGTCTCTTTCAAAGAATTGTTGCTACAGAGGGACTCCGAGGACTTTATAGGGGCATAGCCCCTAATTTTATGAAAGTGCTTCCAGCTGTCAGCATCAGCTATGTTGTATATGAAAAAATGAAACAGAATTTGGGAATAGCATGAAATGAAGGAAAAAGGTGAGATGCTTCTAATGCTGTTGGAAACACCAAAACAATAATGTTTTCTCAAGTAATCTGCTCTCGCAATTAGAGACAGATCTTTATAGAGAGATGCTGCGACTTCCATGTTTGTCCCTAAGTGGGAAGAAACTTACTTAAATTTTATTTCACCATTTTTAAACAGATACATATATTGCACTTTAAAATGTCACAGAGTTGAAAAAAAAAATCAAGAAACTGTCTTTAAATCAGCAGTATGTTCTTATATTTAGGAAATCATACATATTTTACTCATTGGGGTTTTTTAAATTTGTCCTTTCTAAATGTGTATTTGTCTTGGATGAAACCAAAGGTAGGAGAAGTTTATACTGCCTTGATACTGAATATATGAAAGTGACTTTGTGTTTTGTCATGCTGCCTACACTCAAGCAATTCACAGGCGACATTTTGCATGCCTAGAAGTGAGCACTTTTGTTATTTTTGAAGACTGAATGTTAAGTTCATAAGAAATAGCATCTTGGATACACACAATGATGGAATAACACATTAAAATGTAGCCCATCACCTTTGTCTTCAGGCAAACCTTTTTTATTTTTCATTATTTAAAGAGCCTGAGAAACTGCTGTTCTGCAGAATCGGAATACCTCAAATGGATTTACACGGTATTTTTGTAATACAGTCAACAATTTTAATAACTTGCTTCACTGGACCTGCTTTTCATTGTACTTGTAAATGTGTCAGCACCATTAACTATGGCATAATTTGGGTTACAGCTGCATATTTTATAGGATCATAATACAAAGGAACAGAAAAAGCTTGGATGTTAGATCCATTCCATACAAGTGCAAGTTGCTATTTAAAAACAGGATGGAGGATCCAGTATGAAGCTGGTTGTAATTCTAGTACAGCCAATGGCAGAGCTGTTCATAGCTCTGGGAACAGGAATGCTTGTCATTTTGGACTCTCCATTCTTTCCCTTATTCAGAGGGTTACATCCACTCTGTGCTTTTAGCCAGTAGAGGATTGCATTATTATGTAAAGGATTTTTACCGTTTTGTCATGCAAGATCAGTCTTCTGTGCACATTGGCTGTGGGTGTGAAATTGGGATAATAAAATACTGAAGTGTTTTGTCCAGGTGACCAAGTGGCAGTGCTGACCTCAGGTGCCCATCAGATTGGTGTTAATGTAGCATGCAAAGCATGCATACAGACCTGCTAGTGCTTGAGAAACAGCTCCTCCTCAAAAAACCCTTCCTCAATGCAGAACTTTAGGCATTTCCATGTACAAGTCCTTCCAAAGTGACTTCCTTTTTAATTTTTTTTTTTGGTGTGTGTGGAGGGGCACACAGTTGCCTTCAGGCCTGAGCACTGAAATAGATTAACAATTATTACCAGACTATTTTGTTAGGCTTTTTCTGCTTTCTGTAATGTGTAATGTCTTAGTCTTGGTAAATTCGAGATTATACTTACCTTGACCTTCTAAAAGCAACTGCTCTTAGACCACTTTCTGAAATTGGATTACTGAAGGAAGAACTTTATTCTGTTAAGGTCATTAAGGGTCTTCTTTTTAATTCTTTCTTTTTTTGGGTGGGCATGAGGGGTGCATGGATTTTTTTGTTTTCTTTTTTTTTTTTTAAGCAGAAAAAAAAGTAAGCGAGCAAAAATAACTGCCTGAATCTCCCTTGTTCTACAGATGCTTTGGGCCATATTTTTCAAACAGCAGTCACATGTAAATTTGTGTTCAGTGCTTCCATGGCTGATGTTTATTCTCCATAAACGGATGCATAGCAATTCCATAAAATCTGTATTATAGAATTTTTTATCACATTTCAGAAAATGGCAGCTCTAGCTGTATTTTGGCCTTCCCTTTAGGGAAATGTTGGACTTTGCACTTTAGAAAAAAAAAAGTCGTTCTATCTGAATCATTTATATGTATAATGCCTTTCTGATCAGGATTTTCCTTGGTTTTGCCAATATCTTTGTACCTTTGTGGGATTTGTGAGATCAGTTGCTGGTAATTTTGACTGTGACCAATGAGCAAATGTATTGTGTGTGTGATGTAAAGATGACTTTAGCATTTCTATCTTCCAGACTTGTTTCATTTTGTTTATAGTGTGCAAGTGCCATTATGAGTATTGAAATCATGGTGACCTTTTCAAATGTTGAAAAGATGAACTGTTTCAGATTTGATTTTTCATTATGTGCCTTGATGATGACTGTGTTCAATTGTGTATTCTTTGTCTCTTAAATGTATGTTTACCTTTCTAGCTCCATGAAACTACCAGTTTCTAATAAATCATTGTTTCCTTATCTGGCTGGATTGTGCTGATGTGTTTTTTTCAAGGTCTGATAGATGACACTTCTTTATTGCATTATATTCATAATACCCAATGTAAAAAATGAAGGTAATTGATCTAAAAGTAGGTTTCAGACTAGACTATGCTTTGCTATTACACTGGTACTTGAAAACAGCTGGAGAGAAGTCAATTTCCATCCTGTTTACAACTGTCTCATTGCTTAATGGAAGACCACATGTTCACTATTTTTGCTGTTCATTGAACTATTAGCCAATAATTTGCTTCTGTGTACCTTGCGTGACAGAACTTTTCATAATCAGGGACAAACATACTTGCTTGTATTACTGCTGATCTTGCTTTGTTGTTAATCTTACTTGTTAGTCTAAGGATCAATATACAATCTTTTCAAGGTAATTGACTTAATTTACTCTGCATGTGTAGTATGGCTATGCTGCTCAAAGCTTGTTAGCAGCCAGCTTTGACAACTCCGTTTGAGGTTTTCACAGCAATCCTTCAAATGTTAAAGATAATTGTAAACAAATTAGGGGAAGCTTTTCAGTCTCTGCTGCAAGTACAGTTCTTGTAACATAAGTTTTAGAAGTTTTCTTTTAAGTAATGGAAGAGGTAGATGCACAGTGTGTGATTCCTGACTAAGTGAACAATTTGATCTTCAATTTGACTTGAGGCAAGAATGCTTTTTATTGCAAGTGTTCAGCAAGAAGAGCCCAGAAGGGAAAGGGAATTCCCTTTAAGATGTATGTGGAGTGTGACAGCTATCCAGTACCATTAACACTAGAAAACACTACAGAAATGGCATGAAATCTAAAATAGTTCTGCCAGTGTGTGTCTTTGCCTCTTGATTGTGGTGGGCTTCGTGGCAGGGTATGCCTGCTGCAGCAGGGGCATTCTTAACAGTGGCCCCAGCCAGGGCCCAAGCTGCCTGGCACCTGCTCATGGAAAGGTGAACTCTGTGTGCTGAAAGCCCCTTGGCACCTTTATTTCCCTCCTGCTAAACAAGGCCTGGTGCCCAGCACTCCCAGGGTGAGACTGGTGTGGGCCTGCCTGGTGCCCAAATTAGCCTTCAGAGGCTAAGGTGACTTCTGACACAGGCTGAGGTTGACTTCTGTCCTTTCCTGCCTTGCTTCTCAGCTCTGAGCTGGCTGCACTCACTGGCCCAGGCAGGATGTATTGGCAGCTTTCTCTTTGTGACTTTCTGATTTTAATCAGTTGGATAAGGTGTACAGCTAGAAGTGTATTGCAGTAAGTGGTATTGCTGTGTATAAATTCCTAAAATATCAAGGATGTCTCAACCTGGAGGCTATTTGCTGTGCAGGGAAGTGTGGTTTTTAAATGCTTCCCCTTCTGATGTCAGAGTTGTCTTGGGAATGGCTTTTAGGACTCAAAACAAGATACTGATCCTAAACTGTACCTTGTGGAGAACATAATTGATAAGAACTGGATATTTAACACAGAGAGATTTGGGAGTATTGACAGTCTTGGTGTGTAACTTAGCTTCTAAGCCCTCTTGGTATCTGGAAATGTGTTGAAGTATTGCCTTTTTTGTCAGTATTGGTCCAGGGTAAAAATTATCTGTGTTTTGGCAACTAAATAAACGCTTGAGTATTGTGCACCTCAACTCTTACACATTGCATCTGCTTTGCTAAAGGGCTAACAAAGAAGTTTGTTATGTACTGTGTAAGTTTTGGAAAACACCCATAGTGTGTATACACATATGCATTTACATCTATTTATGTATATTCGTATACAAAACCTTATCTTCTTTGCACCAAGTCTCTGCATCTCCTTTGTGCAGCTGCTGGAACAGCTTCCAGAATGGCCTTTTACTTGAACACTCTTGGAGCCCTGAAACTGCTGTCACTGCAGAGCTTTCCCCTGCGAGCTCAAAGCAGGAGATTGAGAAGTAAGCTCTCCTCAATCATGTGTCCGTGGAACTGATGCTAAAACCCAGAATGGTTTGTCCCCCCCTAGGCCCATATGAACTGGAATATCTCGTGCCCATCCCCTTGAAGGAGGTGGTGGCAAAAGTCTTGGCTTGCAAGGTGGGAGTACAGTAGATAACCTTTTGATGGGTTCTCCTGCCATTTGAAACGAAGCCTTTTGTTAGCATACTGGCCCTGTAGTTTAGCTCTTGCTGAGGCTCTGATGCAGAAGGACTCGCGTTTTCCCTAAAGCAAATGCCACGGGTTTAAGGTATTAGACACTTGTGTATGAGCCACTCTCTCCTGCTCCAGCCTAAAGAGACTCTCTGGGCTGTTTGCAGGAATCCTGCATGCTCGGACTGCATTCCAGCAGTGCCATCTACTGTCCTGTTGGAATACACATTTCTGAGGGGAATGGCTGTCAGGCTCAATGCTGGAGTTCATTCCCTGTAGTTATTATCTTCACAGCAGAGGAAAAGCAGTTTTATAGCAGTGCAGGATAAGGCCAGCTAAACCATGTTTTTATCACAGAACCATGGAATCTGGTGGCTTGTAAGGGAACTATTGATTTGCTGTTGGCCCCAGCATGGTTCTCTGTGATTGCATGTCCCTGCAGCCTTCCCCATGCCTCTGTACCATGTGAGTTGCAGTTTGGTAATGGGGCCATTTTGTTTTCCCTAATTAAACAAATTCCTTAACTTTAACTGGCTTGCTGTGGAGATGCAGCAGCCTCTGCCTCTTCCAGCAGTTCCATTCATTGCATTGATACCACTTTAACAGGTGATTTGTGTATGTTTGCTCCATCTAACCCTACTGGGTTAACATAACACAGCTTCATGGATTTTTAAGCCCACACTCTTAGCTCCTTTTGCAGCTTCCTCTGATAACTGCAGGCCAATTAGCTTCATTAAATTGCTTCAGTGTGTGTCTGTATCTGTCATATTCATTCCTTCCAGCGTAAAAAACCTTTCAAACAATTGGGGCCGGGCAATAACTGTCTAAAGGAGAAGTTCAGAGGCTGGGGTGTTTTAATAGGACTTGGTTTACAAATAGGATTTCTGAGTAATCTTGGTGGTACAGATTATTGTCTCAATCCTGGCAGCAGCTCTGAAGCTATCCTTCTGAAAATAGAAGCCTATGAAAAATATCACCTTTGCACAATAAATTCTAAAGCTAGCAATTCAGATTCTGTATGTATCTCAAATGTGAAGGTTTTTACTGTCAGCTCAAAGATTGCTTGCAGTATACAGGAAAGAGCTGCATTTTAGAATTCCTTTCCCAAGGCTTGCTTCTTTTTTCTTACTAGCTGGGCAGACTTTGCAAAGGTTTCAGTAGGTAAGAAGGATTGAGATGCAATTGCAAATTTTGCTGGTGATAAGGAAGGATATAAAATTCTGACTCATGCATCACCACAGAGATCTTGCTCATAACAGAAGTTCTGAAATTACTCTTTGGCTTAGGAAAAGGTTGTGCTGTGTGCGTGGAAAACTGGACTCCCCAAAACTCCATGACTTGCTCATACAAAGCCTTCTGCCTCTGGGGTGGCAGCAATATGTAACCTATCCTCATTAAGTGCCTGTACTAATGAATGAGTGACAGTGCACGTATCTGATCCATCTGCCACATAAATGTTTAATTTGTCTTTTGCCAATCGGCCAGAGTTTGGCAGGCACTGCACAGCAGAAAAAAAGCTGCAAGTGTGGTGTTGCATTTCTCCACAGGGAATTGGTGCTGGCGTAGGAGCATTTCTGAATCAGTCTCGACACTGCCATCCTCTTGAAGTTAATTTGGCTTAGACATCAAATGTTACTCACTGGTCCCTTAAGGAGTATCTGATTTCAGTTTGCTTCTCCAGTTGCTTTCTCTATCCTAGAGAAAAAATGGATAAAGGAAGTTTTATTCAGTATTCTCACTTGTTCCTGCAGACTCGTACTCAATGTCCATACCTTGCTGTGAGGCATTTGCTGGGCTGTTATCTAATGGCACTCATTTCCACAGTATGGCATTTTGATGGGAGACGGTGTGATCCTGTAGATAAGAGTGTCTTACAGATGGAGATTTTAATCTCAGTTCTGCTATTGATTTTATAAACGTCCTTCCCCAGCATCTCTGCTGCTGGTATTTTCTTGTCTTGTAGGTGTTAAGCTCCCTATACATACACTACCATCATACTGTGATGGTTCAGTGTGTAGCCTCAGATTGTGCTATGATACAAATAATATTCTGATTAAAAATTAAGCCCTTGGCCTACAGCAGTGCTTGTTAAAGTATCATGCACTCTATTGATAGAGATTTTTCTCTTGGTTTGATGATTAAGATAATACCACCGTGTGAGAAGAAACCTGATGGAAGCAGGAAATCAATCATATTCTAAAAAAAGTTGATTGCCAAAGCTGCCTGCTGGGATAAATTAATATTAATCTTACAGATAGTCTTTCATCTCTAAACAGAAATTTGGCTTCCTTCTTGATTATTGTTTTTAGCCTTTTCTCCTAGTTTATTTTTAATTGGCAGTAGTGTCTTGCACTCTAATACAGCAATCTCTAACACTGCCAAGTAAGGAGCGTATCTCTCTCGGAGAACACTGAGAAGCCACTCAGCTGCAGTGGTAAATTCTGGTTTTAAAGAAGAAAAGTGCCGAACTCCAGGGCCCAGTGTCTTAACTGCCTTCTTTCACTGGAAGTGCCCTCGACCCTTGGAGAATACACATGGATGGAGGGGGTCTTGTGCTCTCTGAATTGCTAATAATAATAATAATAACAATAAACAACAACGTAAGGGTTTTGCGCCGGTGTTTCCATGCAGGAGCCAATCAGTGCTGGGGCAAGGAGGGCCGTGCCAGCAGCAGCCTCGGCTCCTTTCCCTCGGTTTTCCCTTTAGTTTTCGTCCGGTTTTTCCCTTGTTTTTCCCGCGGTTTTCCCCGTTTTTCCCGCGGTTTTCCCCCTGTTTTTCCCTCGGTTTTCCCTTTGTTTTCCCTCGGTTTTCCCTTTGTTTTCCCTCGGTTTTCCCTTTGTTTTCCCTCGGTTTTCCCTTTGTTTTCCCTCGGTTTTCCCTTTGTTTTCCCTCGGTTTTCCCTTTGTTTTCCCTCGGTTTTCCCTTTGTTTTCCCTCGGTTTTCCGACCCTGCTGGGAGAAATGGAGCCGCCACATGTCCGACCCTGCTGGGAGAAATGGAGCCGCCACATGTCCGAGCTGCCTGCTTGTCCGCCGGCGTGAGGCTCTGGGCGTGCGGAGGGCCTCACACTGCCGAGGTGGGATCGAAGTGAGCGATGAAATCAGAGGCTGAAGGTCAACATTTTTTTTTCCTGATAGGGCAGAAATCTCCCCAAGGGATTCCTATTGCTTGAGACATTAATTAAAATGGGATAGTTCAAATCTATGGGGACATGTATCATCACACACAGCCCTTTACTGCTGTAGGTCACATCCTCACAAAGACAAAGGTTTTTGATCCCCCTTTAGCAGTCAGCCGGACCGCCTGTTTCATCCCCAGAATCTCGATTCCATTAACGTTTTCTGCTGGAGTCTGAGGACCTGGGATGCCTCAGCTAAAGAGTCTCGAGCCTAAATGAAGTATGTAGGCAAATGCAAAGGCTTAAATAATCATTCTGGGATGAAACTTGATGCTCCGTCTGACCACACTAATTTCTCATGAGAAACTTTGAACAAATAATTGGATATTTCATTCTTGCTAGTTGCATTAATCCTTTTGAGTCATTCTTTATGTTAATCTTCTTCCATTTCCCATTGAGCTATAAGAAACAAGTCAACATGTAAGATCCCCAGTGTTCTGAAAGTTTCCCAGATGCCAGAAGTTGACTTTTAGGTGATTTACTCATTGTAAAGGTACAAGGGCTGGAGTTCACCATGACAGCTGCTTGGTAAATAGCTCAAAGCATCTATCCCTGTCCCCAGAAGTTGTTATTCAGTGGAACTACTTGAAACTTGTATTTACAGGCTCTTTGTTTAACTTCCAAGTATACCTTATTCATAGTTGAAGTATAAACACAGGAATGCATGTGTTGAGAATGGGCCTCACTTTAAAAATTACCCAAATTCAACAAAAGTCTTTCTGTGGTTCTCTCTGAAAGGGGCTTTGTAGAAGGGGAAGCTACCTCTGCTGACCTCCCTAAGTAAGCTTCAATTTTGACGTTCTTAGTGACTAGATGAAAATAATTTGAGT
>NW_005054357.1:842835-882046 GCF_000277835.1 Geospiza fortis | reverse complement strand
TCCATAGGAGCGCTGTCCAGACCCCCAGCAGGGCATCAGGGTGGGAACACGTCTGGAGCATGAGCTGCTTCCTCACAGCTAATGTTGTGTTCCACGGGTTGAAGTTCAAGGATCTTCTGAGAGGCTTCAGTAGCCAGCATGGGAATAAAGGTAATTAACTTGTATTCTTGAAGCACTTTGTCCCCCATTGCAGGCTGCCCACTCCCATTTTTTGGAGGCATTTGTGAAGTGGCATATATGGGATTAAAGTGGTCTGTGTGTATTTGGGATCTTACCGGAAGGGATCAGTGCTTAACGTACATAGACAATGATCAATTCAGTATAAAATGACAAAAGCAGTTTGTAAGGAGATTTGTCTTTCTGTCAGTTATACCTTTAAAGCTATTGATCTGCCAGAGAGCATTTTGGAGACTTTTTCCATTTTTAGGGATTGCATATTTTGATGCGTCACCAGATGATTATAGAATTAAGATAAAAATGTAGTTCACTTTTAAGAGTTGAAATCAGTAATAAATATTTCATTAAGTTATCTTAAACTGTCAGGGTGAGGAAATATACAGTGTTCATGATTAAACTTATGGATCATATTGTTGAACCTTAGTTTACAGTTATGCATTAGTAGCTAAATATAAATTATAAGGTCTAAAGTCCTATTAGAAAAACTAGAAGCATTAGATGGAGATGGAGACATTAAGAAGAGATTTAAAAATCTGGACCATTTTGACTAGCATCTTATGCTTAATTTCTATTTGGTTCTATAGGCACTCTCCTTTCAGAAGTGCTCATTTTAAGAGACAGAAAATTAACATCTGCCAGCAGATATCAAAACTGAGAGGATAAAGCAGCCTTTCTCTTGTATCTGTGTACATAGAAACTTTTCAATGTCTTTATTTAAACAGCTTATCTCCTGATGATTTCTCACAGCTCATTTCCTAAGAACATGTCAGATATTTTCCTTTTCTAGTGAAACAGGCAATTTTTATTCACCTTTTGTTTAAAATCTTACTAGGGACCTTGGGGAAAGATATTACACTAAAGCAGAATGTGTTCAGCAGCTGGTTTGTCCTTCAGTAGGCACTGGCCTCATGAATCAATGTAACCTAAACCAAGTAAACCCCTTTTCCCTGGTGCCTGCAGTGTGCTCTCTCTGGGGGCGAGTCCGAGGGCTGAAATGTCCTTTCTTTACTGACTGGCTCTAGTCAGAGTGAGTCACTTGGGGAGAGTCTGGACGGCATTTGCATGCAGATTGTTTTCATGTATGAAAAATGCATGAATATTCCCTCAGGTGTTAATTAATGCAATTGTTAGATATTGAGAACTTCAAGCAAAAAAATAATAGTGTTCTCAGACGGTATTCAAATGTGCTCCCTACACCTAATTATTTGGACACACTTCTTAGGAATGTCTGGCAGACAAACTTTTCCTTCCTTCTATATTCCTGTGACTACACTGTATCTTTGTAAGGAGAATGTTGGGATTTTTTTCAGTTTTCCTTAGCTAGTTGTAAAGGAGGAGAATTTATTGTCCATTTCTGTACACAATTATTGAGTTTGTGGGTTTTAATTTGTTGGGTTTTATTAGCTGTAGTCGGGAGGTAAAGAGGAGGATCTTGAACAACCTCCTTTGATCAGACTTTAAATACTGTATTTAAGAGTTAATTTAATCAGTAAACAGCAGGAGATTATTACATTTCCTGGGAAGTTTTTCAAATGATAAAAATAGAATTGCTTCCCTCAGGACAGTTTTAATGAGTCTAGAGTTTGGGTGGGATAAAGACACATGCAGCAGCTTTGTATGTTCATGCTCTATGTAGTATATGTGACCCTCTGGAATGAGGATTCCTTGTCATTGTCAAGAAATTTAATGCATGTGGAGGAAAAAGATTAATTGCTTCTGGTTCTGATTTTCAACTTGACCTCCACAAAAGGAAGGTCCCTGTAACATCTTGAATTGTGTCATGAAAACAGCTCTGCTCCTTCATTAGTGGTGGTAGCTCATAGTGCTGCATTGAAATCAGCTCTGAAAGCTAGGTTTCTCTTGTAGTCTCCATGTTGGCTTTTGGAGCTTCTGGGAGCTAAGACAATGAAAATTAACAACTTGATCCCATTAACAGCATCCATAATTGTTTTTTCCTGCACAGAGCTGTCCCTTTAGACATAGATGCTACAGGAGAAATATCAAATAGGTTCTGAACACACCAGTTTTCACTGGAGGGGGTGACTAGCTTGAAAGCAGTGCTGTGAGTACCAGTTTGACAAAGAAAGAACTTCATTTTTACATAATCTATATTTTCAGTCAGACAACAGGACTGTTTTACTTATAGTTCCTATCATAGCATGAAAGGAGAACACAAAACTGTGTGCACATTTGACTCTTGCTTGGGAAATGCCAACCAACACAACGATGTTGTAACTGTGTTACAATTGCAGAGAAGCACATCTGAGCATCTTATTCATACTTAGGGATGTACCCTAATTACATCAATATTTAGTGATAATGTGGAGCACAAAACCTATTGACCTTCTCCTGCACACCCAGCATACTCACAGTGCTCATGGCATTTCCAGATAATTCTGTGCACTGTGGCCTTGCAGGAGCAAAACTTCTGCATAGGAGCTCCATGAACAAAACTAGAATTAGTATTTCTGCAATAAATCTCGTATCATTTCAGTAGAAAGTTGTGAATAATACAAGGCAGCAGAATGTCTTATTTGGCAATTTCACTTTGCTTCTATCTGAGAAATTAGCATGTGAAAAGACACCTGTAATCCAGGCTTAGTAGCTTAATTTAATATGAACTATTTTTGAAACTGAATGGCAAGTCATAGTTAATGGTGATCGATACAGTAGTTTTGATGAAAAAAAATTCCCTGGGATGACATCACTTCTTCCATTATTATAGCAGCTCTTAAGCTAGGCAGCCCCAGAGCTGAAGAGAAAAATGTAAGGAAAAGAAATTATGTCTCCAACTTTTTTTTTTTACCTCTGTTTCAGACTGAGTTTATTTCAATTTCTGTGTTCAGATGATCCACCTGAAATTTGTTTTGTTGAGGTAGGCTAAGAACATGGGCTCTGAAATTAATTGCAAGTTCCAGTTCAAGGTTGTCTGGTTATTTACATAAGGTAACATTTTTTTCTTTAATGTCAAGAAATTTATTTACTCTGTGTTCACAAAGCAGCTGCCTTCAGCTTTAAATCAAATATATAGTGTTTGAAGTCTGTCAGTGGAAGCCTCCCTAGTGCCTCTGTCTATTTGTGGAAGTCAAACTTTTTTTGAAAGCAATAGTTTCTAACCTGCAGAAATTATTTTAGAATGTGGCCAGTGTGCCACTTCCTTGTGTCATCTTTCCAGCCAGCTTTGCAGGAGAGCAGCATCACAAAGGTCTTGCATATTGTTTGGTTTCATGTCAAAATCCGTGTTAGCACTGGGAATTAGGAGTAAAAGGATGTGTACAAATGTAGCTGCTCCCTCCTTTGAGCCATGTGAGTTGTGTCACTCAGGTGGACACTGTTACACTGCACTGTGCTGCTGGACTGCAGCATGGTGAAAGTGAAAATTATGAAATACACCTAATTACAATTAAATGAGGCAGACATTGAAAACTTTCAGTAATTGTTTGATGTGGAATATTGATCTGATAGCAGTTGCCTGGGGAGGGATTTACAAGAAATACATATAAACAGTATTGCTGGCTTTATTCTTGAAAGTTACCATAACTATGAGGGTGGAGTGAGTTCAAGATGTGCTTGCTTTGGTTGTACTTGCCACATTCCTCCCTCAGGTGCAGGAAGGCAGGTATATTTAAATAGTTACCTCTCTGTGCCTTGACACTGTAGATAATATTCAGAGATAAAGACACTATATATCTGATGAAAATTCTACTCAGTGAGAGCTGAAATGCTACTAAACAATGGCACCATGAAATAACGATATTTTTAACTCTTACACTGCTTCCCATCCATGCAAGCTATTAAATTTTCCAAAGGTATTAATTTCCATTAAAGGACAAAATTGAATTGTTGTGTAGCAGACATTTTGGTGAGTGGAGAAGTTTGATAACTCTCCCACAGTCACAAGAGAAATTGGTGACCGCCAGGAATAGAAGGCACACATGCTGACAGCCAAGTCTCTGTGAGCCACAAGACTGTCCTTCCTCCTGCACACAGAGCAGCACTGGCACGAAAGGGAAGTAATTTCTGTGGGTTTGGAGAGGCCTTTCCGGCGATTCTGGCAGCATCAGCAGAAGGACACACGGTTTGGATGGGAAGGACTCTCTGCATGGCCCAAAGTGTTCTGTAATGTTGGCTGCTTTCATACTGGTCTCATTTTATGAGGGTTGGCCAAATATTCCCCATGCAGGTAGAAGACCAAAGATGAATTTACCCTTTTTGTTGAAGATGTTAGTGAGTGGGGGATAAAAAAAGCCATATAATGCTTGTAAAGCCCTTTGGTCTGTGCTGCAGCAGGCACATGTGCCAAGGAAGAAGCTTGTAAAACTGGTAAGAAGAATTGTTCTTTAGTGCCAGCTTTTAGATCTAGCTCTGGCATAAGTAATGGAAAATATGTATAAATTATATTCAGCTGCCTATTTTATTAGCAGTTCTCATATACTCTCATATTTTCAATTATTACCACCACTCCCCAGTTTCCAGTAGTCAAATGTCAAGATATTTTGTGTTCCTCCACTCTCTTTGCAGGCTGTAATTCCAGCAGGAACCGACAGTGTGAGTACTAACGCTGTGTAAAGCAAGACCAGGGAGATAGCAACACTCAGGAGAGGAGTCAGGCAGTCAGCTGCTCGCTGGCCTGGTCACACTCTGTGGATGCAGCTGAACTGTTTGTGATGGGCAGGGAGCAGGCAGGGAACACAGCCCTTCCTGCCCACACCATGGGATGGGTGCTGCCTTGGGGGTGGTTATTTGTGGAGAAATATCTTTTCCTTCCTTTGATATTTTGACCCAGAAGAGTGGGTTAGTAGTGTAGAAGCATCAGGATGGCTTTCACACAGCTTGCCCCTGCCCATGTGCTAGGTTTTATCAGTATTAAAAATTGTCTAGTCCATATTTCTGTAATTACTGGAAAGACAATAGTAAAATAGTTTTCTTCATAAGCCTTTGTTTATCCTCATAAATGTTTTGGGAAATGAAGGAGGTTATTTCTTGTAGTACATGATATAAACAGTGTGATTCTGCACTTACTTTATACTGTCATCTTGGAATGGGTTGAGGATAATAAAAATAAGTGGTGTTTGGTCATCTGACATCTGGCAATTAATATGAATACACTTTTCCATAGGCAACAGAAAGCAAAAGGATTATAAATATAAAGTAATTATGTAATATTAATGTTGCAGTAGTGGCCAAAGACCTTAGTTAGATTGGCAGTCTCACACCTTTAGGTGTCGTGCAAACAGTAAGTAAATATTTCTGCCTTAAAAAGCTTACAAATGCTGACAGCCTTTTTTTAGACAAGAGTTACTGTGAGTGCAGAGGTGGTTCTTGTTCAGTCATGACTAGAGCAGTCATCTTGAAATTGTGAAGGAAGCAGAAGGTAGAAAAAGTACAAATGAAAGTTGTAGAAACTGAAAGAGAAAATGCATTTGTGGAATGAAAAAGTATTGATCACAACTTGTCTCAGTGGAAATTTATCTTATGTAGCAGCTGGTAAGATCCAGAGACATTTGGATTCCCAAATGTATGTCATGCCCTGGTTGGCACTGCAGCTTCAGATGTGGGAGTCCAGCACATTCTCCTTGACATAGGCTGAGCACTAAGGTGCATAACTCCCCCCTGAGCTCCACTGTGGCTTTATTGCAATGAGAGAGAAGAGACTCTCCTAAGTACTCAGGCCCAGATTTTTTGTGTGTTAGATTCCCAAGTCTTAATTCTGCAGTCTTTTAATAGTGAGTTTTCAATATCTTACAACATTTAAAGAAAAAAAAAAGTAGTCAGTGCTTTACTGCATCCAGTTGGATTGATATTTACATATGCTCCCTTCTGGCAGCTTTCCTTCTGATAGTGTCGCTCTGATTAGCTGTAAAAGACTGAGGAGATATTCTTGAAATAGGTTGTTCCTAAGGGCCACTCTGATGTTTATCCTCTTATAGTATGGCACAGCTGGGAATGGCAATTTGCTCTTGTAACAGGTTGACCAAGGATCAGCTGCAGTATTAAAAGATTAGTACCCAATAATTTCCAGCGAGCTGTTCTGTAATAAACTCAGCATGTTGATGTGGATTTTCAATGTTTGCATGTCCGTCTCCTTTATGTAACATTTCATTTCAAGTCAGCAAAAAACTCCAAAACCCAAAAAAAACCCTGCCAAACAAAACTCCCCAAAAAACACCACCACCCCACCCTCTATATTCTACGAATTTACACTCTGATGTTAACAAACACTTTGATTTTAAACTTGTAAATTATGTAATGATATATGTATTTAGACATCTGGACAACAGCTCTGACAAAGCAAACAGGCCACTCTTAACCAATAGGTTGCTATGCTGCCAGCCAGAACAAATGAGAAGTATGTGGACTCAGTAGGAAGAAAATCAACCAGTTAATTTGTTTTCAAGGTTTATTATCATTATTGAATCTTACTTATTAATGACCTCTGTACATACAAAATTGAATACATCTCTTATAACAGTGTTTGTATTTATCTCATGAGCCTGCTGTAAGCAGCTATCACTGTAGTGTTACATATCCACTTATATCTCATTTTCCAAAGTGCATAGCTGCTATGTGATGAAACAACAAAACAGCATTAAAATTATTAGCATTTAGAGGTGTAGCAGCACTCTCATTCCTTGCTGTCCTCTTAATTCTTCAGAGTTAGAGATGAGGACTTGTGTGGGTCTTGCAACAAAATTTCTGGGAATTGGTATGGGAATTGGTAGGCAGGAGCTTTGGCAGTCTGGTGTCTTGAATGCTGATGGATCTTTTTCCAGTGCCCTGGATACAAGAGTGCTTTGATGTTACTTTGGATTTTAGCCATGGTTGATGCTACAACTCGTTTTCTCCAGAGAAAACATAGTGTTGTCTGGCCAGCTTTAGTCAGATGTTTAATGTTAACTTTTATATGTAAAATCAGCTATGCAAGAAAATGGAAAAATGCCGTTGCCCTCAGAGTGACACTGTGTTTCTTTAGCCTGTGAGCAACACAAGTGGGAATTACAGTGTTTGGCTCTTGGCCTTTGGAGCTGTCACAAGGTCAGTGAGAGTTATGAGATGCTTGCACTGGCTTTGTACTGTGCTCACCGCATCTCCGTGCCCAGGACACTGGAGTGAGCGATTGCAGATCTTCTATGGATGCTGTGGCAGGTTCTTTTGAACTGCAAAAGAGTTGTGCCAGATCTGCTCAAAATAATTTAAAGCCTGCTAGATCTGCTCGCTTCAGCCGTGTGTGATGAAGCTGAGTGCGTGCCTTTGTTGCAAAATGTAGATGTGTTGGTAATTTAGCAGGTTTTGAAGCACTGGATGTTGTGCTCATGAGAGCCAATTTTTTCATCCTTTAAATAGCAGCATCTCTGGTTCACATATGATAAGAAGCGATGCTATTTGTAACAATGTGCATTTGCTTGTTTTGCTATGGGTTGTTTGAAAAAAATCTGTTCCTGAAGGGTTGTTTTCCTTGTTTGCATGGCTGGCTTGTGAGGGCTTTAGTCACTGGGTTCAGGTTTGCTGCTGCTCCACTTAGCATCTAAAATGTCTTGGCAAGGAGCATGAAGTGTTTTCCTCTTCTTCCCGGAGGCTCTGCAGAAGCTTCTGCACTGGCTGAGCCTGCCCCTTCACTGTGTGGTTCAAAAAGAAAAAGCAATTTCCCCTGTTGTCAGGCAGCCTCCTGTCAGAAGTGTGCCTCCTAGCCTCAAGAAGGATCCCAGCCCCTCTGATTCTCCATGTGTATAAGAAGAGGGGCTCATAATACTGCAAAATAAAATCCAGGATGGTGCTGTCAGCCTGTGATTACTTTGGAGGTTGAAAAAGCAGGAATTTGACAGAAGAAGCTCTAAAGCCAATAAAGGACTTTTTTTGCCCTTGCTACACTTGGCTTGAGATAAAAGTAATTGTGGATGATGTATTTGATTGGTAGGAATCACGCACAGTGGAAAACACATTAGCATTTCAGAGCTATAGTATTTTGAGTCCAACACTATGTGTCAAACAATAGCCAGCAATTTCAGCAGCAATGGTAAAATCCATGTGAAAATTGATTAAGAAACAATATGTCCAGAGGGCGAGATATTTAGAGTGGGTATTTGGCCTTTGTTCATGCTTAAATGTTTTTAACCTTTCCAGTGTTATAAGTGGATTGTAGGTATATTCATAATATGCATTAGTGTTTGCAGTCAAGCAGAAATCTTGAGCTAATGTTAGAGCTTAGTAAATAAGATGCAGGAAGAGGTATGTCACAATGGATATATTTTTAACATGCAAAATAGTCTTTGTTTACTGTATTTTAGAACGAAAAAATCTCCACATATTGCTAAGATAAATAGATCAAATTCAGGGTTGAGTTACATAGAACTTAACTTCAAATCAATATTCTTTAGTTATGTTGTAAATAACTGAAAACAGAACTTGATCATCAGAAGACTACTAACATGCCAAGCATCCTTGGCAGTCACCACTACTTTGAACCTTATACTGAGATGTGAAATTCAACCTATTTCCTGTGTTGAGATGCAGTTGTTGAAGATATTTGCTGTTTTACAATAACTTCATGTACCTAATGGTTAATTACATTTTGTCACCCCGCTGTACAAGGCCTTGTAACTGAATGTCAGGCTTCAGCAGCTTTCACTTGGCTCATCCAAAACTCTTCTCCCAAACTGTTTCAGTTGCAGCAGCTGCTTCTCTTCTGAAAAAAGTATTGTTGAGGAGATGGATTTACAAAGGCATTTCTCTCACCCTCCCCAGGAGGAGAGTACCTGGGAAACTGAGCCAAGCTAGGGATCCCCAAAGGACTTAGCACATTGTAATGCAGAAAGAAATGAGACTTCTCAAGCTGGTGTCAAACCTGTACCTCTGAGAATTACATTGTGCTTCTGAGCTTTGTAATCTGGAAGTGAGAGTAGAGGAATTGCCTCTTTCCTCTCAACTGGGTCAAACAAGTGCAGCAGAGCCTGGCTGTGTTGCTTCCTTAATCATCCATCTGCCTGGGAGCTGCTGTCTTCAGCCTAAAGGAGTCTGTGGGTATCTTAGGTCATCTCTGCCTCACAATGAATCTTGTGTCTGCCAACAGACATTCCCAGCACCAGGGCTTAAGGTGTTTCTGTAATACTCAAAAAAATTTTTGCAGATTTTTGGAGATAAATGGAATCCTTCTCTCTTCTCAGCTTTTTCAACTTCTGTGTTGTTCTGTCTCATAATCTTTCTGTTGTACAACCATGTTGTGAGATAATAGAAGTTAAAAATTTTGTCCAGGACGAGAACTGTTGTATGAAGACTTACTAAAAAAGAGGTCTATGGAGTCTTATCTTTTTTCCCTCCTAAAATCATTGTGTGTTTACCCACCTCTGCCACCACTTAAGTAATTAAAAAAATAAAGAACCAAAACTGAGTTTGCTAGCTCAGGCAGAGAAGTGAAAAAAAGTGAGAAAATGCTGCCTTAGGCACGTGGAAGTACAGTATTGAGACTCATACAAGATAATGAGATAGAAAAAATACTGTTATATACTTGAATTGTAAATTTTTTGCAAATATCAACCAAATGCTTGATTGTAATTGAAATTGAGGAATTCCTGGTCTTTCTGTATAAGCAGCAAGTGATTTAGGTCCACAAGTGGAAGCTACTGGTGGCTCTTAGGAGCTGCACCTGGCTTCCTCAGTGGAGCTATGTGGACAGCTGCTCTGAGGAAGCATCTCCCAAGTTATTTTAGTTGCTGTCTCAACTTTCCAGACTGTGTCTTTACCATCTTTCTTTGCTGGAGTTATAGCCGTAGCATAAGGCCGAGGTGCACACTGCTCCAGAGCAGCCAGCCCTCACAAACCCCAGGCTGTCCCTTCCTTCAGGTCAGATCTGTCTGAATACAGAACCAGCCTTCTCACTCAGCTCTACGAAAACTGCCCAGATTTCCCAACAGAAGTTTCACAGAAATTAATGCCAAGAAAATTTGTGGTCAAATTGTAGTATCTAAGGCCTGCATGTTGCATTTGATTCTTGCCTGCCTTAAGCTGTGTGCCGCTATTTTCACAGGTGCAGAGCAAGATGTAGGAGTGGAAATTGCCACCAACTCAAAACCATAACACTTTGCATATTGGAAATGACTAATCAAGGTGCAAAGCAACAGCTTTCAGAATGTGGTCTTGAGTTACTAATAGAGGCAGGGCTTTGCTAGGTCAGGAATTGCACAGCTGTTTGGTTGGGGTTTTTCTTTGGTTTAATTTTGGTTTTTTTGTGTTTTTTTATGTTCCAGTGGAAATAAATTCACTATTTTTTAATCTTTCTCATAACCTTGTTAATTTTTCACTTGCTAGCATGCATCTCAGTGCTGAATTCTGAGCTCTGGTTTGATACAGCTAATGAAAAAATTGCCACTCCTCTCTGCATCATTAGCTTAATGTTAGTTAATAATACTTAGTATTTTGCAGAGTCACTTGTATCTTCAAAGCACTTAACAGTTATTAACTAATTAATCCTCACAACATGCCTGTGAGTTGGAAGGTAAATAAATATTAACATTCTCCTTTTAGCAAAGGGGTAACCAAATAGGAAGATTAAGTGATTTGCATGGACTTAGTGGCAGAGCTGGCAAGAGAAGTCCTGTGCTTTAATGCTTGTGCTTATCCGTCCAGCCATACTGGCTCAGTGTGAATTAAACCCTTCACCATTATCCTGTGTAGCCTTTCTGAATACTTCAGTACTTTTTCAGATCTAAAGTTTATGTCTCTGATCATACCCTATCATACTGAAGGATGGCTGCTGCCCTGGGGTGCAGGTCCTTCCCATGTCCCATTGCACAGTGTGGCAATATTAGAAAGGAGGCTACAACTCCCTTATGCTTCCCCCAGAAAATCCATGCCAGGCCTGTATTTAGAATGTTCAGAAGAAAAATACTGAGCCTTCTCATATGTAATATCTCTGGCCATTGCTTTTACAGAACAATATTAATTAATTATACTGCTTTTTCACTCAGTGCTGAATCAAAGCTGGAGCACCTGAAAATGGTCTGTGGAGACCATGTTGTCAATCACAGTGAAACTATGGGAATTCTGTCTGATATGCCTAAACATAGTGAATATTTTAAATTTATGTAAATTATTTTAAACAGCATAAATTATTTTTAACCAAGGCCCCCTGCTTTCCTCAAACCTTCTGAGTTCTGTGAGGAGATTATATCCTAAGTGACTCCAAAAGGCTCCAAGTGAGTTTTTGCATTGACAAGGCCTTCAAACAAAATTGTGGTCTAAATACTAGAAAAATGTTTGTGTAAGTGAACATAGAGGATGTCATTTTTAATAGATTTGTGGGTCAAAGCTCAGCTTCCACCTTGTCAGCCTCCTCTGTGGAAAAATAATTTCCATTCTTCTACCAGAAGGGGGTCACAGTAAGGGGAAATGCCTTGGCAATAGCTTTGGCACCAAAGGTGGAACATGAGTTTGTGCCCTGGGATCCATTCCAGCAGCTGCAGTGGCCTCACATGGCTCAGTCTGGTCCTTCCTACCCTGAGGATCCCACTCTGCATTCCCCAGCTGGGAGGTGGGGAAGGCTCAGTGATGTCAGCCCCCAGGGACCCTGCTGGGCTAGAGCTGGGGCTGGATGCCCTTTGCTGGCAGTAGCTAACATGGGTGCACAAAGTGGCCCTGCCAACCTCCCCACCTTTCACCGTGACAGCATTTGAGCTTTTCTGTCTACTCTTAAGCATATCTTGGGGGCTCTTCCACAGCTGAGGGAATTAATGCCTTAATGCTGCTGATCTTCTAAACGTGATGGCCGAGATATTTGTGTCCTCTCTTCCCTGCAGCCTCACTGTTCCTGCTGGTCTGTAGTGTGCATGCTGAAATGTTAACAGTTGCCATGATGCAGGAAGACAGCCAGCTGAGGGACAGGGATGTGCCAGGGAGCAGATTCTTGTGTCCTCCTGTGTCAGCTTCTCCTGATTGCCACAGCCTGTCTTAATCCAAATTGCTCCTGCTTGACATCTGTCAAAATGGGCCAGAACTGAGAGGAATGGGCCAGAGCTGAGCTCAATATTTTGTTGAGCTATCCCCTGTTTTGGGGGAGTAGTTGCTGAGTTATCCCTGTTTTGTGTTTGTTTATTGTCCATTAGAGCTGGGTGATCTGCCAGAGAATAGGTTACAGAAACTGGAAGCCTAAGTAACTTGAATTTAGTAAAAGCTTTCAGACGGAGACAAAAGGTGGAATTAGGATACTTGGAAAATGGTTTAGTGTTTTCTAAACGCTTCCCCCTTGTTGTTGGCACTGGTGAGGTTGCACCTTGAATCCTGTGCCCAGTTCTGGGCCCTCACTATTTTATTATAAAAAAAAACAACAGAAAAGCCGGGTTTTATGAAAAACCAAATTTAAAAGTTATTGAACAGCATAGTTGCTTAAATACAAAATGGCAACTTGGCTATTTTTTCCTGTTGTTCTGATGGTAAGAATACTTCACATTGAATGAGAATATTTTGGATCTTTTTTTGATGCCAAGTTTTTTGGTAGGTCAGTCACTAGTCCAAAAACTATGGTTTGTCAGATGCTAGGTTTGTTATCATGTGCATCTAGGTGGGATTATTCCTATTTTTTTCCTCCTAATGGTTGTGTTGCTGATGGATTTCTTTTATTCAGAGCAGTAAAATACCTCTTGCCTGTTCCAGTTTGCTTCTGTGTGGTGGCTGGCATCTCCTTGCCCTGCTTGTTTGCAGGAGCTTGGAGACACCACCAAGAGCAGCCTGAGCAGAAGTGTGTTGACCCTGCTGCTGGTCACAGGAGTGGGGACATAGAGCGTGCCTGGAACAGGGTGCACCCACTGACTTCTCTGTGGGGTTTCACTCACACTCAGAGCTGGCTACAGTCCAGTATTGCTCACAGAACCACCTGGGGAGCTGACAAATCCTACAAAGGTCATGGTACCTGTGTTTCTCTGTACAACACAGAGCCATTTCAGAGGATATTCACCTCTCACTGTTTAGACCATAGAGTGCATTCTAAAACTGCCCTTCAGTTCCCAGGACTCCTGCTGGCATCCTGTTAGCCAGTTAAATGGGCTGTGCTGCCAGAGCAGAGGGACAGGGTGTAGAGAAAACACAGTGGCTTTTTATAAAATGTTCTCCTGATTTCCCACCCACTGAACATCAGGGAAGGCTTTTCTGATTCAAATACATATTTAATATTCTATACTTAAAAATTCTGCCTGCTCTGTTAAGCCAGTCAAATCTCAATGGAAGGAGCTTTGTGTTGTTTTTTAAGAGTCCACACAGCTGCACTTAAGAATGACCAATTTTTCACGAGAGTAGGTGCTGCCGGCAGGATCCTCAGAAAGCGTGGGCTGAACAGTTTTATTTTCAACTCTTGCTGTAACTAATAAATTGGGTCTTTCAGACAAGCAAAGTGATCCCAGTTGTCTTTCTTAGCAAAAAAGCCACAACATCTTCCTTTGCCTTAGTGAAGTAGGACAAGTATTTGGCCGGGGCAGCTACAGAGCTGCCAACAGGCTCCAGGTCAGAGTTGGAGCTGTGGACACTGTTGCAACACTGCCTGAGGCAAGTTGAAAAATTGGATTAAAAGGAATTTTCAAGTACAGGCTTTTGTTCTGCAGATTTCTAGGTATGAAAAAGAGGGTGGGAAGGAAGTGAGCCTTGTGACAGACAGGATGGCTGTGGTGTTCAGGTACCCCTCACTTTCTTGGATGAAGACTTGTGTGTTCTTGTTTTTCAATTTCATTCTTGTTTTTCAATTTCACATAAAGGTGAAATCCTCCTTTGGCTGCCTCAGCCCCAGTTATGGGTAATATGTAATGCTAGCAAATTTAGTAAGGGTGCCATTTGTGTTCAGCATGACACACTGAGTCGTGCATCCTGTTTGCTATAGGCATTGCAAAACTATTTTAAATGTCAGCTGGAAAAAGTGGGGTTTCCAAATTGTTTTTTACACTTTTTCTGCTTTGATCTCTGGCTACCTCCAGAATGGGGGCTGGGAGGATGGCCCCAACATGTTGTGTCTTTGCTTCCCAGGTGTTGCACTGAAAGTGTGAGTACAGCTAATGCTGTCTTACTGTTTTCCTCACACGAGCAATGGCTGGGACCATGATAGTCTTTCCTTCCCTCTGTCCAAACCCAACTGCTTTCCTTGTGCAGGCACATGCTGCTTGGCCAGTTCTCTGCAGCCATTCATCCAGCTTTCCCCAGTTTCTGGTATGTTTCTAACAAACACAGATGAGGGGAAGTATGAGACACCATGTTAAAATGCTTCCTGCACAGTCTCCCAAAGAAAGGTCCTTCTACAAATGCTTGACATACAGATCATTTTCGACCTTTGATCATCTGTCATTTTATTGTAAGAGAGCATGCCATCATTTGCCACCGTTTAAAATAGACCCAGAGGAAGTTAGGGCTTAATCTTAACCTCAAACACATTGAGCCCTGTATTTCCTATCCAGCCATACACTGTGCTATCTGGTTTCCTACACCTCAGGCCTGCTAAGTTTAGTTCCTCTCAGCCAGCTGCTAAGAAGGAAGGGAAACTGTGTTTGCTGTGGATAAAGCATTTGCTGTCCACAGCTCTCCCAGCTTTATGGACTAAATGGTAGACACCAGTACAATTCTGATCTTTCTCCATTTAAAAAAAAGTATTTTGAATTCTTTTCTCTCTTAATTTGTTCTGTGGGTTTATACATTTAAATTTTTGATGCCATGCTTTCTTGGGCTTCTCTAGGAAGAACTTGTATGCTTAGGAATAATAATTTAGCATTTATGACTATCATGTGGTTAGACCGTTGCTAAATTATACACTGGAGTGTTATGCATTAATTAATATTCTATCAAACCCAGTGCAGTCACTCAGGTCTTTCATCTTAGAAAGTAGATGAATGAGTGGAATATATAATATACCATACAGAAATTGAGATTGCCTCACTAGAAATCATTATTTATCATAGAAAGTAGCTGCATAAAATAGCTGAGATAAAACTGACCTATTTTTCCTCTATATCACTACCATTCCTTGTCCATTTGCTTCAGGCAAGCAGATTGGAGGAACTGAGTGATTTCCTTTTTGGGGTGTTCTCAGGCCCTGCTATGAAAGCCATGGACCTGTTTCAGTAGTGTGTCTTCTGAGGACCTTAAATATTTATTAACCTTATTGCTTTGTTTTTCTCCCTAATGTTTAGTAGAATTATGATAATTTTGACCTGCTGGGTCATTGAGCCACATCTGGCAGCCACACGCCGCAATGCACACACAGGTGGTTCAGCATCCACAAGCTGGAGCTGGCTTTTTGGGCAGGATTTGGGAAGCCTGGATCCCTGCTGCCCAGCAATGTATTTTCTCAGTGGTAGTACACACTTTCTGGCAGAAATTTGGGGTTGGATTATTTCCAAAGCAAAACTCTTAGCAACATTGGTATCTCTGTGAAAACTACAGGATTGGGGAAACTCACTCTTTGTCCCTCATGATTCTACTAAACCTTTGTTAAATTCCTTCCTTCTGTTGTGTCACACATCTTCAGCATTTCAAATCATGAAAGGGGAAAGTCCTCCTGATAGAAAAGCTTTATACCACCATACCACTATTACAAGAGACAGAAGGGGCTGAGGGCCTTATTACAGTGTCTCTGTAAAGCTGCTGTTTTGCTTTCCTACAGTTGCACACAGTTTTATCTGAGTTGTTTTGATGTTTCCATAGCCTTCTATCCCCCACCCCTGCTTGGTCCTTGTTTTTGAGTGGCAGCACTCACAAATTCAATTTCAAATTTGGTATCAGGATCCACTTCTCTTAATAGCAGGGTGAATAAAAACATCCAGTTGGACCTAAAACACAGTAGACTTAGGTAGAATGTTGATATAGGACAAAAAAGATGTTAACTTCATCAAATGTAAAACAGAGTAGGAAGTGCTACCCTGCATTTTTATTTAATACACAGATGTATCTTGTTTCTCCCTACCACCCATCCAGTAATTGCATAATTTCAAAATTGCATAACTTGTGAGCTTCAGCATCCTCATTTTCAGTTAGAGGCAGATTGGTCCTGATGCCTGCATAGATTTTAAAAATTAATTATTTAAATGTGTAAAGGGAAAAGCAAACCATGAAGTTAGTACAGAGCATTGCCCTACAGTTAAGGACATAAAATGCACAGAATGGAGATGTAAAGCAAATGCTTAAAAAAAAAATTGTCTGGACCATGTAATTGAATTTATGTAATCCAGTCATGGAGACAGAAGAACCTGTCGGTACTGCTGTATTAGTCTGCTCACAGATGGCTGAAAACATATTGTGAAAATACTGAGATGCTAATGGCTCCAGAAAACTCCTATAACACATCTTGGACGAGTCAGGACTGGTTAATACAAAATTCAATACAAAAGCAGAAGGCCAAAGGAGGCTTTTGTGATGAGGAAGCTCCTAATACACTGAATAACCTTGGCAAATTGTTGCCGAACTTACTATGATACCAAATGAGAGTGGGGATATATTTGTCTAATTATTTTTGCAAGGGTGGGGATTCACAATCTTCCCTCTCTCCTTCAGCTGGTGTGTGTATATAGCTCGTCTTGCTGGCTTTAGCACAAAGTGCAGGAACACTCAGCCTCAGTAAGGATGTAAGTAAGGATGGCTAAGTAGCCCAGATTAAGGAGCTTTAATAAATGCTTGCTCCAGGCCCAGCTGTGTTGGTAGAAGCATTTCAGTGATGCTTCCCAATTACAGATGACTCAGAGAACCATTTATTATACTTATGTAATTAAGAAGGTTTTGTCTTGTAGGTTTGCAGCAACAACTTCAGTTTTTATCGGTAATCTTAACACTTCACCTGTATTTCACTTAGTAGATTCAGGAACAGACACCTCCATTCTCTGGAAAAAAAAAAAGATCAGCAGGGAAGCCTAAACCCATCCTTTTGTTTGTCATGTGTTGAGCAAATGGTGCTGACACCAGGAAATGTGCAGCACTTGACACGTGCATTCTGTAAGTGCTTGGATGCAGCTAGCAGGCATCGCGTGCCGTCAGCGCTTCGCGGTGCTGACAGCACCCTGGCAGCTCATCATGCTGGACTGAAAAGAGGATAAACGACTATATAAAGCATATAATTACATTTTTATGTGCATAAATATGTACATTAGTGAAGACTTCAAAAAATTAGCAGCTATCACAGACTAATGTATTATTTAAGAGACTTTTTGAGGTGTAAATATATTTTAAACTATTTTAAGAATACAGTATTTTTTTAGGATGATAGTTCAGACTTTGAAGGTACCTGTGGTGAGTTAGAGGAGCTGTGCAGATTGACTGGCAAGTTATTCTTCCAACTCTATTCCCTTTGTAACAGGAGATGGCCGTGGTGTCTCCTGCCTACAGAGGGGCAGTTTGGCAACCTGGAGCAGCAAGAGCAAGGAGTTATGTGATTGCCTGAAGAGGTGGAGTGAGGCGAGAGAGTGAAGTTGGGAAGAGGCTGATTCACAGCCCTCTAAGGAGACATACTGATGGCAGACCAAGTCTTGGAGGGAAATGCTTGGAATAGTCACATAACATTGCAAGCTTAGCATTATCCAGCTCAAGTGTGGATGCACAGCCAGGCTGCACAGACCCTCGGCTGTCAGAACCAGGCTGCATTTGCACAAATGTGCTGCTCAGCTTCTCCTGTAGTGAAAATACAGGCAGAGAGTGTAAATCCCCAGCACAGTGTCCTGCAGGCAACCGTGAGGCAGAGCAGCCTGACCAGCTGGTGACCCCAGTGCTGGCAAAGCCCCGGTCTCAGTCTGAAGGAAGGTGAGCATGCAGCAAGCCAGTATAACTACAGCTCTGGCTGGCAGGCTCTGGATGAGAGGACAGATTACACTACTGAGTTCCTGTGCGCACTGTATGACATCTGTGCAGAGCCTTGAGTAATGGATGACTGAGTATCATCTGATTGTCTGTTAATAAAAAAGAGGTGAATATGCGTGTTTCACTGAGGAAGGAAATGATGAAACTGGGGCAAAATACTTGGAAAGGACTGCATTTCAAAACCCCTTTTTCCTTCCCAGGACAAAGCAGCTGCTGCTAGCAACTTTAGGTGGGGTTGGGAAAAGCCAAATTTATAGGAATTATATAGAAAATTAAGGAAGCACTCTTATTCTTTTAAGTATTTTTGAGTTGCAATAGTGAGTAATAGAAATTTCATTGTATGTGTTTCCAGTACAAAGCTATGGTGTGGGCAGATTTCCTTCTGCCTTTAATAAGAATTGGGTAATCCAGACACATGCCCAGCTGTGCTCTGAATTTAGAAATCAAGCATTGCTTTCAGCAATGACTTTTTGAAAAATTGATTTTCTTAATATAAATCATCTTCTAAGGTGACCTTGGGTGAGGCAAATCAATACAGGATGCTGAGCAGCACTTGTTCTCAGCAGAAGTACCGACGCCAGAGTCAGGCAGCCCCAGCCAACGCCTGCCCCATGGAAGCCCTCCCACACCTGATCCTGGCCTCTTGTCCTGGCACTGGGGAGCCCCCAGCACCCCCACATGCAGGAGAAGGTAATGTGGAGGGTGGCTTGAACTCCTGGAGGTCCTTGGATTGTAGCAAAGCAGCAGACTCTCGGGGAGATACTGTGGATCTTCAGCTTGTTGTGCTGGTCTGTGAGATGGGCTCACTGGGATCCTCTGGGAATAATGTTCTTCAATTAGTCTGTAGCATCCCTGGGATCCAAGGTACTGCAGATGTGGCAGTGGAGTGACCATGATGCACAGTCCTCACTCACTAAAGGTTTCTATTATTTTAAAGAAGTGCAGGGAGAAGCTACTACTCTAATGCTATCATGTACATATATGCAGGCTTATCTTCCTCATGCCTTCAGATATTCCTGTGAAAAACACAGGAAATAACAGAAATGCAAAAGAACACAAGAAACCCAAATAGCCTGTGCATCACTGTAGTTTCCATTGTTTCCTGGATTTGACCAGCTCAGAAATACTGCAGGAAGTGCTTTTTCTTGTGGTATTTTTGCTTCCTCTCCCAGAAGAGTGGAAGCATTACACAACAACATGTGAAAATGAGAGAGGAATCCATGGTGCCAGTGGGTTGGGTCATGGGAGCTCTGGATTTCTGCTTTCTGTGGCTGTTCCCATGTCTGCACTGGAGGGCTGAGGCCCCAGGGCCAGTGTGCCAGCTCTGAGCACCCAGGAGTGCATGGTCCTCTTTGGGAAGGGTGAGCTGTGGGCAGGCACAGAGCTGCTGTGAGGGCACTGGGATCACTTCTCTCTGCTCATTACTCTATGCTTGCAGAGAAGCTGATCAGCCTGAGGTGCTTCTTTGCAGCTTTAGGCAAATTTTTATTCTCAGTGAATCTGCCTCACACTCATATACAGCTTAATAAACACCCAGGAGGTTGAGCCAATTCCTTGTGTATACTTCATTGTTTTGACACATTTTGAGATCTCGTTTGGAGATGTGAAATGCCTGTGATGTTCCTCCATCCAGGCTGTACCCTGGTCAGTCAGCATTCACTCTGGTGAGCCAGTACAAATGCATTAAATCCTGCATTAAAGCTCTGCTTGTGCTTATTAGATAATACTACCATTTTTCCTGTTTGCCAACCAGTGGGGATCCCCAGTACACACTGGGGAAGAATGAACTATAAAAGCCTCTATTCTTTTTTAATTAGGCCGTATCTAATTAAAATTATTGCCTGCCAGTACTAGCATTTATAAAGTATTTTCCAACCCAGCATGACTCATGGGGCTATATGGAGACAGATTGCACTGCAGTCTATTTGGGATGTGTTTGCTGTGCAATTGTCCTTTATCATCACGGGCAGGCAGTGTTTGTTCAAATTATTATTCGGTGTGTACTGCCAGCCATCTAGGCCGCCACAGCTCTTTTTATAAATTCACTGATTAGCCTATTTTGAATATGAAATATGGGTTTGAGATCCAGCTTGGGGCTCTGAACAGACAAATCATTTGGAGGATTGTCCCTGTAAGTCACTGATGGGGAATTTAACAGCTCAAGATGCCAGGCTAGTTTGGGACTCAGCTATTGCAAATATCCTGAAACACCAGCAGTCTTTCTATTAGCCTGTGTGGCAATGGGAACCATCACATGTGCTCCAAGCAGCCTGCTCAGGCTCAGCCCATGAGGACTGACTGCTTTGTAGGGAAGCAAAGACCCTGGGAAATGGCGTGGCTTAGGCTGCCAGTAAAACCAAGCTTAGCCAGCAACACCCACTGGAGTGGAGCCAGGTGTTCCTCCAAAGAGAGACCAAGAGCCTGCATGGAGAGATGGGAAGAGGCTGTGGCAGGCAGATGTTTTGCCTACATTTGCCTGAAGAATAAAAGCGTGTCTGATGAGGGCACGGGGTGTGGTTGAACATGGATGGAGGGAAATGGACTGGGAGGGAACTGCATCCAGAGGCAGCTGAGCCAGCTGGTTTGTGCACGGCAGGCGCAGTCTGCAGGCAGTGGTGCTGGCTCAGTGGTGAGGGATGGGTGCTCTTGTGGGGCAAGGGAAGTGCAGGGAGCTGTCCATGGAGCTGAGAGCAGCTGCTTCAGGCCAGGCAGTAGTGCTTGAAGACATGGTTTGGCAGGATCTTGGCTGGAAGCATGCAAAGTAATGTGCAAGATGTGGAACCCCCAGGTTTACAGGCTGAGTGCTGATTCCCAGGCATGGAGCAGGACAGTAGGTATGCAGGGTACAGGGTTTAGAGCAGCAGCTCAAAGGGGTCAGACATCCACTACTCAGGAGGTGCGTCTGCATTGGAAGGATGCAAGGAGTGGAACAGAGTAACCCCCATGTTCTGAGGGGAGGCAGGCAGGAAGCAATGCTTCTGCTGGGGGCTGTGCAGGGCTGCTTTCCTTCCCTGCCCTGCACAGCCCCTGCTGCATGCCCCCACCCCACCCTCCAGCTCCCTCAGGTTGGGTTCCACTGGTGGTGCAGATGTGAAGGGTGAGAAGCAGGTGAGGAGGTGGCAGCAGGTGCTGGGTGAGAGGACACAATGGCAGTGGCAGCCACTGATGGAACAACTGAAAGTAAAAGACTCAGCTCCACATTTAGTGTATACAGGTGGGCTGAAGCCATTGCTGTGTTCATGCAAGGTTTACAGTCATATTTCATCTCTTTTTCACTTTTTGTGATGTTTTTCTTCCAAGGGTTATTATCGTGCATGAAACATAGGTGTGATGCTATTATTGTCTTTCCTTTAAGTTCAACCCAAGTTGAACTTGACAAGACATGGAACTAGGTTAACATTAAAACATTACCATATAAATTTAAGTTTTTAGTATAGGCTTGCCCATCTGAGATTATACCAGCTTTATTCTTAATGCTGTACCCAATACAAAGTAAGATGTAATACCTGCTCTGTGAGCTGATAATCTAAAAGGCAGGGCCTTTAGAAAGAAAAGGTAATATTTTTAGCTATAGGTGAGGAACTGGGACACAGAGAATCAAATTACTCCCATGTCATGCAGACTAGGAATTAACATGTGTTTTGAATTTCCAGTTTCATCTTAACCACAAAAACAAATTTTCTCTTTCAGTAGGGATAGTATGTTCTGGATCTTAAAACATTTCTTATACAGAGTGCTAAAATAATTTAAAGTTCTTGCTATGCTGTGGTTGCTCCCTTGATGCTTGGGCAGGTACTTTTATGTCTGCAGCATTTTCTTCACCCACTGTGGATCAAAATACAAATTTTCTTACCTTGTGCAAGACACTCTTTGCTACAAGTACCTCTTTTCTTCACTGTACCTTGAAGAACAGTTGCATGTATCATCCAATATGAGCTTTGCAGTATTTCTGGTGTTAAAACAACAACAATAAAACCTCCTGGTGCTCTTTCCCACAACTAAATAGTGTGGTAATTAACGAGAATACAGTTATTCATAAACTGCCACTCAATTGGCTTTTATGGGTCATTCTTTTATTTCTCTTTAATTACATGGTGGAGAAAGAAGAAGCTGAGGTTGTGCATGGGACAGGGCTGGTTGTTGCCATCTAACAGGGATGAGCTTTGGACTCAATGGTTTCCTGCTGTAGAACGCAAAAGGAGTCAGTGAGCTAACACAGTGAGCAGGTTAGTTCCTGCTGCTGTGACTGGCAGCTTGGTTTTCACCTCCACGTTGCTGCTGGAGCTGAGTTTTTTCTGAGCTGCTGCTGTGCTGAAGCTGCTACTGAGCCATTTGGATTGCCGTGATTATGTTCTGCTGGGAGCCTGATTTGCCTTCAAATTTAGGCCTTGCACCTCGAGAATTGAAGGCAGCATCTTGGGTGGATTTTCTTAGGGGCAGCTGTTTTTGCCAGCAGAAGGCACCGAGTTAGACTGCCTGAATCCAATGCCCTTCAGCAATTTGTTTCTCATTTCTTAATGCAGCAGTATTATTCCAGATGCCTGAACTTCTCACAGGAAAAACAGTGGGAGGAGGATGCTAAAATTAAATTTGGGGGATAACAAGTTTATACTTGCTTCTTCTGCTCTTTCCCCTGCATGGCTGTAAGAGGCAGGAAATTGAGGGAGACCAGCCTTCAGGCTGGGCTGCAAAGGTCACTCACCACTTTACATCTCACAAAACCAAGTTCCCCACACCCCAAGCAGCACTTACCCTCCATTGCTCGCTTGTGTGGTGTCTGGGTTTGCTTTCCTTCCTGAGCTGAACATGTGAGTTCAGCGAGAGCTCACACACCAAAGCGCAGGAGGGAACGGGAAACCTGCCTGATCGGTTGCAGCTGGTTTCACCGGTTTGCAGCCACACTGAAGAGAGTTTTCAGCCTCAAACAGCACCTTATGGCAGAGGAGTTGCTTTTCAGTGCCATTGAACACAAAATGGTTGCAGGTCTTCAGAATCACATCTACTCCAGCTTCAGAATCACATCTCCTCCAGCTCTGGTCTTCCCAGCACCACTGGAAAGATGGACCTGCTTTAGATCTCCTGGGCTTTGGCCAAAACGATCTGTGTCTGAAAGGAAAACACTGCCAGAGCAGTTAAATTTAGCCTTACTAATTATTCCTGTCAGCCTATGCAGTGCCAATTAAACAAGGATTTAAATTCCACAATGATTTTTGCAAAATTTTCATTTTCAATCTGTTTTAAGTCCTAAATATGCAATCTGTCTGTTAGAAGGTGGTTGCTTCCCTAAATAGTTTAAATTCATGTTATTTCATGAATGAAAATAAAGGGTTTCTTTACTGTCAGAAATCATTAGTATACGTGCTTTTAGCTTGTCTTTTTTATTAGCTCTACCATCCTACTTCTTGCTTGGTTGCTTTTGTTTGCCTGCTCTCAAATTCTAGAGACTCATTAACCCTAGATTTCTATTTGTAAGACTTAGTGTAACAAAAAATGGGGGGGGGGTTTGTGGAGGCTTCTTACTTTGTTTTCTAAAGAGTACAGCCAGGCCACAGGCAGGTAGTGGTGTGTAACTACTCATTAGAATGGCACCAGGAGCAGGACAGCAATTTGAATGCCTGTAAGGTAACAGGAGCTTATCCCCAGGTGCAGAGCTGCCCTGGCAGGCCCTGGACCCTGCCAGGAGGTGTGTGGGAAGCAGTGTAGCCATGCAAACCTGCTCAGCAGCAGCACTGTGTTGTCATCTTGTCCTGCTGCGCCCTGCATGGACCCCTGCTGTGTGCCAGCCTCACGCCCTGGGCGAGGGCAGGAGCTGCCCCAGCCACAAGGGTTCTTCTGGGGCTGAAAAATGGGTGAGTGGCATTTCTGTGGTGGACTTTTCTATTATCCCTGCTATCCAGGGATCTGCTGGCTGTGATGGTGGGACATGCAAACATGTTCTAGAGACATTAAACATATGTGGTATTACAGACACCCAATACATCGGTGATTAAGGAAACTGCTCCTTCCTGCATTAAGGTTTATATCATAATTGCCTTAATGGTTGTCATAGTTTGGTGGGTGTAATTGTGAATTTCATATAAACTTGTGTCTCCTATGAATAGGTAAAGCATGGAGCGTATGTTGGAAGACAGAAGCAGATGTTTCACATTGCTTGATAAACACATTCCCAAGCTGTCACTTCTTCATCCTCTACATGGACCACAAGAGAATCAAAGTAAAACATCTGCTTGTAAACATGATCAGGTGTGAGTCAGTAAAAGGAAAGAAGTTCAGTATGAAATGATAAATTTTACATGTTTATATGCTCATCTATCATAATAGAGTAGGGCCTGGGAAGAGTTTTAGCAAAAAAATTAATCACAGTATCTTAAAAAGTAGCATCATGCCCTCTGTATTTATTGCAGGCTCCTATATTATTCTCTGTGGAAAATAAACACATGTAACAGTTATTTCCTTTGTAGTCACACCTGCAGCTCCTTGTTCTTACAGTTTCTGATGGTAACTAACATAAAGTGCTGGTATCTTCCAAGAAACTCTTCCTTTCACTTCATCAGGTATCCAGAAATTCTTGGAATGACAGTAGAAGTAATTCTCTCCCTAAATTCCTGGTGTTAGAAGCACTCCTTTATCAAAGCAGCTGATTCTCTGCTGATGTGCATTTTGTGTGGCTGTCTCTGCTTCTGTGGAGGCTGCATACACCTGTTCTGCTGCAGCAGTCCATCAGTACCAGAGGGATGTTCTTTTAGGGTTCAGAAAGGGCAGGAATCAAACAACCTGAGGATTTTTAGCTCTTGCTTTGAAACATTAACTAACTTTGGCAAGTTAGAGTGGACAAAAAGATGCCACTTGTCTTTTCAAAGAGCTCTTTAAAACTACATGTGTTCAAGATGGAGAAAGAACAGCTTTTAGCTGTAATCTCTTCAGCAATCCCTAGCACTTTAGCTGAAAACTTATGTGAAGCTTGTTGTTGTTTGCAACATTTGGTTGGAAGTTATTACTTGGGTTGCTCTTGGGTTATTACTACATTGTTGTTCCTACATTGAATCAATGGGCCTTTAGAGCTGGATTCAGCACCAAGAAAAGGGGAAGTGATCCCCATTTCACACCCAGCATTATACTTGGCAGGGGTGAAAAATGCCAGAAATGTACCAAATGCAAACGATGAGCAAAGGTTGGAATTAGGTCTCACTCACTCTTCATATGTCAAAGATGCAGTTGGATGGAGTGCAATAGGACAAAAGCACCCCTGGGTCCCCTGCAAATTCAGCTGAGGAAAGGTGCTGTAACACAACAGTAAAAGCTGTCTGTGCCCCAACAGATGATGGACAAATCCTTATCTCTGAGCCCATTGCATTTGGTCTTGCATTTAAATGTTTTCAATTTTCATTGATTTCCTTTTTGTTAGAATAATTGTTTTAGTTTTTGACTATCAGAATGGCATTTTACTTGAATGGCATACACTTGTGTGGCACTTCAAACACGTTTTCCTCCATTGCCATTTTCATTGGTTCCTGTGCCTTTTGATTTTTGAGAAGTCCTGGGCTGGTTCTTGCTCTTTCATTTTTAAATAAGTACCTGGTTGTTGTCATCCATTGTGTTTAGAACTCAAGGTCAATGCTGCTAGAGCGAGATCACTGATCAGTGAACACTGATTGCCTTCAAGACCGTGCTCATGTTTCCAAGGATTTAATGTGGATAGTCTTCCTAGACATGAGCTGTGGTCAATGCAAGGATTCAAATAATCCTTATTTTCAACATGGATTTTGTTTCATAAGCAAAGCTGTGACAATCCTGTAAAGCCAAAGAAGCCTTGCTGTGAGCTCGTGTGATAAAAGCCAGGATCATTGCAGAATCATACACAAAGTGCAGTGCAGAGGGACCAGGTCAGCTCCCAGTGTAATTCCAGCCTCTTCAGCTTGGTCTGAGCAAAACGGCTTGACCTTGTATCCAGCAAGTTTATTTATTCCTGGGATGTAGGACCTGGCTGGCCATGCCCATCCCAGGAATGATGCAAGAGCCTTCAGGCAAAGTGCAGCAGACATTTTCCTGCCTAGGAAAACCGGATGCTTAGAAACATTGTCTTTAAAAAGAGAGTCTTCTGTAAAGTTGCAGCAGCATTACATTAACTGCTAGTCCTTGTTGGAAAGTTGAAGGCAAACAACCTATAAGAAATAGCTCAGGGTTTCTGCAAGACTGATACAGCTGGTTTACAGCAGCATTCTTCAGAGTCATCTGTATCAGATGTCTTTTGTTTGCCTGCCTGTGTCATAAAAGGGGCTGCAGATTGTCAGCTATGGGATTGCTCTTGAAAGGATTTGCTGTGATCATAGGGCATCAGGAAACCTCTCCTTTTCTGCAGAAAGATGAGGGAATTTGGCAAATAACTGAATAGCATGATCAAATAATTTACAAGTGTGACTTAGAGTTTGTTTCCTTTCCCTGAGCTATTTATGCAGCACACGTTTGAAGGCAAGCTGTGAGTATTATACAAAGAAATCTGCTAGCATGCAATCTCCAAGAGGAGATTTAAGATTTAATATTAGGCAGGATCTGGATCACAGGAGCTAATAGGAAGAGCTGTTTACACTACTCTGACAGCCGTACTAAAAATTTAGTGTGTTTAATGCTTGTATTTCTGTACTCCATTTCTGCTGTGGTGAAGGGCATTTGCATGCATGGACTGAATGAATTAAATGCCCTGTGATGTGAAATCATGTTTTGTCATTAACTGCAGAAGCCAAGGCGAATGTAAGAGGGAACATGGAAGCTTCATCTCAGCCACCAGTGTTTATTGCCATAAACCTGTGATGGATGTTCTGGTCGTGAGCTCTGCTGAGCTGGCTGTTCTCCTGTGGCAGCAATGCCTCAGGGCTCTGGAGTCTTGCCCCAGAGCTGAGAGGCAGCAGAGAGAGGAGCAAAGGTCTGGTTTCCATCTGCCCTCCTTGTGTGAACATGAATGAATGAACACTTCTTTCGCCAGTTATAAACCTTTAATATAGCAAGAGCCTGAGCTCAGTGCAGTATCCTGGGCTACACCACCGAGTTTGGGCAGTCCAGCTGGAAGTGAACAATTGTGGCTCTTGCCTTCTTTTCTGTTTTTGCACTGTAAATGGTCCTTCCCTCCAGCTACCACAGCCATCCCTTACTGGTGAGGAAAAGCAGTAATGCCTTGTTTTTAAAAAATTATAACTTTGCACTGAAACACCCCTTAGTTGTGATCTCAGCACGGCAAGGAAATGCAAACAATCCACAGCACTCCATCCTCAGCCATCAGCAATTTCATCCTTTCCCAGAAAACAGCTAGATTCCCTGAGATCCTGGGGACTGTAGCTGACAGGGATGCAAGCCCTGGCAGTAGGGGAGAGCCAGAGGTTGAGATTCAAAGTATTAGAGATGCTCTGCTGAGCTGGCAGCTCCCTGCCGTCTGCATCATGTGGTTCTAAGGGTTTGCCTTCCCTGCCTGTGGAGACAGAGGTAACTTTTGGGTCTTAAATATCCGAATACACACAGATTTGACAACTGCTTTGAGTTCTTACTAGCTCTGGGTTTGCACAAACCCAGTACTTTGTGACAAGTACTGCAGCTAAATGCATTAATTAAGAGAAAGTGTGAAGTGGCTGCTTTCTCCTCTGCTCATGCTCTGCTTGGACTGGTACTACAGTCAGGCATTAACCTGCTGGCTTCCAATGTCCTTTCCTGCCCCACCACTTTGTCCACATCAGAGTCTTTCATCTTGTGGTAAGTTAGGGCATAATCTCTCTAGGGTCTTTCTCTGACCACTTCCTTTTCTCCTAATTTTTATCGCTTTTTATCTCACTTTCTCCTTTATTTTTTCCCCCCTGTCTTCCTAGGCTCTCAGATCCTCCTTCTATTATGGAACACATGCAAGAACATAATGGCAATAGTTCATGGCAGTTGGTATTGTAAGAAGCTCTAAATATTAGGATACTATCCCTGAAATTAGAGCTGCTTACATTATCAATTTTTTTTTAATCTCAGGTGTATTTGAACATTTCTAGTGAATGTATTCAAATTCTTGAAAATAGGATTTTTTCCCTTTGTCCTGGTGTAAACCAGCAGAAAGATACAATTCATTGAAGAGGAGGGACTCAGCACATGGCATCTCTGCTTGGCTCAAGTCAAAGTCAAGGCTTCAGCTGCCTTCAGTGGAGTCAGGATTCCTCTGATAAAAGGAGGCTGTACTGCAAAATCAAACTGTCTTGATTGCTGTCACAGGAAGCTCTGCTTGATTAGACACAACAGAATTTATCCTGTGGAAGAGGTTCAGGAGAGGGAGAGAGCACAATGGATATCAGCCCTGGAAAAAAATCTGATTGTAAGAGGTGACTTGAGCTCATGTACAAGGCCTTATTAAATGGAGGCCATTCAGTCCCACAGTTACAATGGCTGTAGTGGGGAAGTTTTTCATTAATAATTCAACAGAAGGGAAATCTATATTTTGCCTCAAACTGACACTTTTTACCATCTGCTTCAAGCATAACTGTCTCCTAACAACTATTATCCACTTGGGCTTTTTCTCCTTTTTAGAGTAATCATTATGCTGAACTTCCAGATTGTTTAAGGTATCTGAGGTCCAAGTATGAGCATGCTGTTACAAATAGCTGATACTTAAAATTGCTCTTCTTTTTCAAATGGTTTGGCTGGCAGCTCATTAGTACATTTGTTTTTCTCAGTTGTAATTGTGATCCAGCAGTGGCCTTGATCTTGCTAACTGTTATATCTGAGTTTAACTGCAGTCCTGTAATCCCAACAGGCTCATTTTGAAAGGACATAGTGACTCAAATTCATGCCTAGTATAACTGTTGAAATTAGCATTTTTCACCAGGGATAAATTTATCTCAGTATCTACAAGTGCCATGGACACATACAGAGGGTTGTTAGCAGTGGGCCCTGAAGATGAAAAGAGCAACCAGACCCTAACTGCTGGCTTTGAAGGTGTCACTTAGACAAGACTTTCTGTGTGTCCCTCCCAGGTGTCCCACCTTCACTCCTAGCAAAAAAACCCAAACCAAACCCCTCCAAAAACCTACATGTGCTGCCTGGGGTCATTGAAGGGAAACTGAGATTTATGCAGAACTCCATGAGCAAAGCATCCTGAAAATGGAAAAGAAATTCAGATGTCTGCTTTCAGGGGTACCTGAATTCCAAAACAAATATAAACAAACACCTCTTATATGCTAAGAAATATTTAAAAAGTAGTTAAAGGTAAATTGAACAGAAATTTGTGGCTCTTGTGTGGTGAGTGTTGCTGCAGAGGACTGTCATGTTCTTCAGTCGTGCATTTTAGCAGTGCTGTTGAGAAATGTAACATCCAAAGGGCCACAGTGGTTCTGTAGGTGGCTAATGCTTCCTCACTCCTAATGCTATCCCACGGTGGGAAGCCAAGACAACGCCGAGGCTGTCTTCAGAATATAATCCTGCACAAGTGGAGGCTGGCTCCTGCTGCACTGTCCCTGGGAGCTGTGCTGGCTGGGGGCCCTGCAGGGCACAGGGGGCTGCGGGCTGTGCTGCACAGCTCCCACCCGAGAGTGCCACAGAACACCTCCTCAGGAAGGGTGAAAAGCCATGCCAAACATTTCCAGTGTTGTTCTTATCTAGAAGGGGAACTTGCTTAGATCTATACAACTCAATGTTTGCCACACTGTCGTTTTGGAGAAAATGGTGGTATATGGGTCATACTATTGGAAATATTTAATTTTTAATTGTAAAGCAAAAGGACTCTGTAAGCATATCATTGTGCATATACTTTTTTATCCTTTAAAATCCATTTTGCATTCTTTCCTGTTAAGGTAGTGGATTTGTAAGTTCTCTCTCATCATTGCAGACTGGGCTGGAATTCTGAGCTACGGGTTGGGACCTCATAATCAGCCATTGCCATGCAAGGCAGTGCTTGCTTAGCCAGCCAAACAGCAGCTGAATTGCACCTTATCAGCTGTGCTCAAACACAGCGCATTTCACCACCCGGGTGGCTGAGACGTGCTTCTTTTCAGATGCCTTTTCAGATTCATGGCAGACTCTATGCATATGCAGCACCTGCGAACAAGAGCTCCCGAGTGACTGCTGTCCATAGTCCTGCTGTCTCCAGCGGCGGGGAATGAATGTCACAGCTGCTGGAATTAAAGGCATCGATTATCACTGTAGTACCTATCATTCTCCATCATTCTGGATCACTACAAATCCTTGGATTTTTGCATTTATAACACATAAAGTGTTTGAGGGAAAAAACCCAACACCTTTATTTCCATATGAGGATGATGTTGACAAACTAGCAGGGCAGATAAATTTGTAAAAAACCTGCCAATGAGAAAACACTTCAAGAACAGCTTTCAGACAAGTTTAACCTATCTTGTATTCACTTAGACACCCAACAAAGACTTCGGTAAGCCCACCTGAATTCTGTTCCAGGAGGTTTGGTTTAGCATAACTGGTTGCCAGAGCAGTTAACTGTGGCTGAGACACCTGGGAGCCATTAGTTTCCCCGGAGACTAAAGACTGGCTTTTGGGAATGGCTAATGATTTGCCTTGTATCACTTCCTCAGGTGTTCTGCATACCTCCGGGGCTTCTTAATGGACAGCCTGAGGCTTGGCCCTCCTGCCTACTCAGCGTTGTTCCTGCTCCAGAGACTGCATGCCAGGATAGCTTCTCTGCTGCCAGACCTTTGTCTGGTCCTTGCCCGCGCTTCATCTGCCCTTTGGTACCTCCTGGGAACAAGAGAAGTAAGAGCCAACAAATCAAATTCTGTAATTCTGCCTGCATGCATTTGTACATCCTATTTGTAAACCCAGTGAAGGAGGCGATATAACACAGCGATTTGGGAACTGAATTGGTAGGAACGCCTCTCCCTTGGAGCGAGGGAAAGTATCTTTTTTGCGATTGCAGCATCAGATTGCGCTTCAGTTCATGCTGAGAGGATTTGTTGGGGTTGAATTTGTGCTAGTCATACTTGTGTCTTTCTGCTACTGGCATGTTTTTATTCCTCTGAGAAAACATACTTTGCATCAGTTTATCTCATTTGGATCTGAAGCCTTTTGATGTCATATAAGCATTTATTATCATTAAAATTGTGTCTGGGGTATCAACATTTTCAGGCTGTTTTGTTAAGTGGCCTTTTACACGGGTGGGGGAAGTGCTGCAGTGTGGTACACAGGTGGTTTAATTTCCGCATTGTTTCCTTTGGTTGAACCCTCTGTGCAAGTTGCAGTGGTTTAAGAAGGTTTGACTGCAGGAAACATGGACGAATAAAAATGAGAGACAAGTTAATATCTTGTAAATGATGTTTGGACACTGAGTTTTCTCTCGGTTTTGCCTGTTTGATCAGTCTTTTAGCAGACACCTCTGCTATACGTGGGGGTGGTTAGGCCTTTGGCTCACTGAACTGGAGTCCATATTACATTCACAAGCTCTTTAAGGCAAGCTGTGTTTGTGTTCATTGTGCCTTTAATACAGCCTGCATCCTACCAGAGAGTATTGCTTCTTAGGTGTTGTATTCCAGAAGTACATTTTTATTTCTTCAGTGAGCTTTGTTCTGGCAATCCCTCATGTTCTTGAGGATGAGATGGTGGGTCACAGAACACAAAACAAATTTATAGATAGGCCACAGTTAACTGCAGGGCTTTTTGCAATAATGGACCTGCACTCCTATTTTAGTCCTGGTACAGCTTTTAAAGAAGAACAGAGAGGGTGAAATAGTTTTACAGGGGTTTGCCATATGGACCACTGACCTCACCTCATAGAAACCTAAGGAGCTCTAAATGCACCTTGCTACCAAAGCAACTTCTTTCTTCTACATGTGGTTTTATTACCTTTTAAGGTATAACATACCTGAAAATGACCCCCTGAGAAACTTCTCAGTGTGGCTCTTTGTCTTTATTCAGATATTATGAAGTCCACTTTCCAGTGCAGAAGGAAGAGGGGCAATTAATGAGGGGTACACTTCTCATGTGTGCTGCTTGGTACTTTCATAGGATGGGTAGATCTCAGGTGCCTTAAATTGACACATGTCTGCCACTATTTCTAATATAAAGAGAGCAGGATAATTAGTTTTTACCATGAATCTATATCGTAGATCTGAATTGCAATATTTTTGTTTCTAAATAATTATTTCACTCTGATAGTTTTGTCTCAAGGGCAATATTTCTCAACCAGGACTGGGGAAGTTCTCATATCAGCATAGTGGATGGGAGATGATGTCTTAAGACAAAGAAAAATTTTTGTCTGTGACTGATTTAGGACACTACTGGCCATATTAGCATAGTCTCTAATTTGGATCTTCAGCTTTATAACCCACATTACTGGCAGCTTATAGATACCACTGACTTCAGCTGAGGTGGGGATTCTAGACAATAAAATTCAAGACTTAGGATGAGATGTGTTTGGTTTTTTTTGGAATAGATGTTCTTGGCACCTGGGGGAGTGGGGTCTCACACCATGGCTAAAACTGAGCCTGCAGAAATGGAAGTATACAACATTCAGAGGACATCTGAGGATTCCTGTCCTGAGATTGTGATGGTTTATTTTTCTGAAGGTGAAGGTTCCATGGCCCATAATGCTTTCGTTTAGCATGGCTGTCCATGTTGCTGCAAATTCAATCCCAATGGCCTGAACAAAGAGCCCCTTATCTCTTAAATCTCTGCTGACTTGCAGTCTAGTGTTGGCCCAGCCTCATTAAACTAACAATAACCAGGTACACTCACTTAAAAAAGGTGAAAAAAAAAGTAGGTAGCAGAATGTTCTGAAATATTTATATTCTTTATTCTTGAGTTGAGACAACGTTAGAGATGAAGCTTCACTGCCTACTGAGTGTTTAGAAATATTTTGCCTGCTGACTTCTCTAAAAATAAATCTGAGTGTTCCGTTGTTAAAAATGATTAATATTTTTGACTCTAAGCATAAAAGGAAACTTTTATTTACTGAACTTAGATTAGTATGTAAATATACATTTAACATTGTAAATGGAAAACTGGAACAGTGTCTCAGAGGTTCTGTGTGACTGTCCTATTTATTCTAGCAGTTAACACAGCATGAGACTAGAGGCTGCTAGTAAATTGTGCCTTCAGGATATGAAAAATTCAATTGCCTAATAGCAGTAATTTTAAAATAAATATTCTAATAGTAATAGAGTTAGAAATTTGACTCCAGATATTCTTTCACAGTTTGAGTAAAGTATTTAATGAATGGGACTTTCCAGTTTTTCCATACTTTAGGTAACTAGAGAATTTTTATTTTCATGTGAAGTTTTTTCTTGGTTTTCTATATATTCAGACATCATCCAGTGCACAGTGTTTCCTGCAAGAGTCACACTTTCAGCAATTGATCTCTTTTTTCATGGGGGAAAACCTTTCAGGATTCTTGGGTTTGGGTACTGAATAGACTATGAAAAAGCACAACCCCCCATCTTTTCCTTGCTTTAGGGCTTACTTGTACCAGTTTCTGGCTTTTCATATCTTGGTTATATGCACTTGAACACCTTGACTTCTGATAAAAATACCATTTTCTTGTCACCTGAGACCACAAAATTATTTTTGTCAGCATCTATTTTCCTTCTGTCTTGAGCAAAGAAGGGAGTTTTTTCCTATCTTGTAATCTGATTTGGGTTTGCCTGGAAACCTTCATCTGACTGTTGAAAACAACCTGTGGGGGAAAGGGGTAAAAAACAGGAGGAAGGCTACTATTTTATTTACTATATCAAATTGCTTGGATTCTTAGGAAGTCTTTTTGATATTTTGATTAAAATACATAAAGTTGTACAGGACAATTTCCTTTCTTCTGCCTGCCCATAAATGTTTTCCTTACCATAAATGCTATGGCTTCCCTCTGACAGGAGGTGAGTGGCTGCCTGAGTCTGGCTTCCCTGTTTTCCAGCACAAACAGGTGGCACATCAACAACTTTCTCCTTTTATATGAAAGGTTTTTACAAAGCTGAAACTTGGCCTTCTGGAAGTCAAATGTCCTATTTTAGGAATTCAACACAGGGTTCTGCACAGTAAAATGGGACAAATTTCTGTTAACTTCAAATAAAAAGGAGGTTTTTGTCAGGAGAGGTGAGCCAGTGCCTTCAACTCTTAACATGATTATTTGGTAGGTAGTTGTTAGAGATAGGCAGCCTCTTTGACTGCTTTAGTGTCTTATTTTCACATTGACTGGTCTGGGTGGATCTTCCCTTGCAGCATCACTGATTCCTCAAATGCTCAGATGCACTTTATGTATTCAGGCAATTTTTTACTGAGAACAGTATCTTAGTGTTTGTTTGATGTGTTAGCATTTAGAATTCCTTTCAGTTTATAACTACCTATACATTGATAAGTCATTTCTCTGCATCTTCCAGGTTTTTAATGAAAACTAAATTCAATACTAAGCTGCACACATCCTCCTACTTGATTATTTCCTTTTTATAATTTTTCTTTTGTTTTCAATGCTTCATTTAGATTTCAGGTCAGTTGTTTATTACTTCTTGCATGCTAACTTGAAACAGTTATTTCAAGTAAAACATAATGCTTTGCTGAAATTCAGGTGGTATTGCAGTATAAGACAATAACACAAACACATTATTAATAAGAATCAAGTAGTGCTGCTTTTTCACTCTCTGCAGCAAAGTTCCCAAAGTAATTCTGAAACTGGAGCTTGTAGCTATAGGATGCAGCCAGATGCATCTGGGAGATCTTGATCCATGCTGATGCTCAAGTGCAGCAGCAGCTGCCAGAAATTACTGAAGAATTCTGGTCAGCCCTCTTATCCTCATTTACTTGCACTGCAAGATAAGCCAGGCTCCTTATGAAATCCTGGACTATGGCCACCTGCCTGTTATTGCCATCCAGCCAAAAGGAAAGAGGCTCAAGGGAGGCTTCTGGCCAGGAGCAGTGGTGGTTCAATGTGTATGCAAATGGGAGAAAGATACAGATGGCCAAGACACAAGAATACAGGTTTTCATTTGCAATGAGGTTAAACTCAGATTTTTTTCTGATATAATTGAATGGGTCTCACTGGGACATGAGCCCTGAGCATGGCTGGCTCAGCCAAGACTTTTGTGGGCCTGTGGAACCCACAAGTGAGAGCAGTTCTCTGCTTGTGCTTGCACCTCTTTCTGTAGCATTTAAAAATGCACTCAAGAGCAACCATCACAGGGTAAGAAAACTTTAAGCACCAGAAGTGATGAATTCATTGGTAAAGGGAGTAGGAAGGAAAAGGAAGTGAGGAGCTTCTCTTTAGGAAGAGATGTACCATTTTGTTATCCTTGTTTGGTACCTTGCACAAACTGGTTTTTTGCCTAGAGCTCATGGCCACTATTTTATCTGCAAGAGTAACTAAAGGAGAGGGAATGTGTGTACATGTTTTCTTATTTGTTGTATTTATTTTCCCCAAGCTGAGAAACAACAAGTAGTTTAAATGCAGCAACTGTGGTGACACCAGGAAGTAATTATTTCAGGAAGCTTGCAAAAGTGCCCTTATTAAACAAATTGAGGTAGGTTGGTTTTGTTTGTTTTAAGTAAAACAACAAGAAAAGAATTGGAAAAGTGCCACCTTCACAGGATGCAGTACAGGATACAAGTAAAGAAAAAAAATTATTATTATGTCCCCAGTAAGGAGACAGTTGTCTCCTGCAAAAAGAAAAAAAAAACATGCAACATCTTGGTTTGTGGCCCTTTTGGGGAACAATTCTCCTCCAGACTTGCTCTTCTTTTAAGATTTTTTTTGTTTGTTTTTATGTTACTACTTTACAGTATTTTGAAAGGGGAATGTATGTCTGAAAGGTTTTTTTTATAGAAAACCCAGAGAAAAAAACTGCAAAGACAGGAGTCTGCTAAGGAAGGCAGGAGCCTCCCCTGAAATTGAGAATGTAAACCCTCCCCACCCCTCCGAATTGCTACAATTTTAAATTAAGGGGCTCTCAGGCAAAGATATGGGAGCAGGCAATAACAGTTCTTTAATAGGGAAGAAATAAAAAGGATAAAATAAACAATACAGTCCACTGGAACAACACTGACAGAGTCAGAACCCAACCTGACACCCTGTGGGTCCGGGTGTTGGTGGCAGTCCGATTGAAAATGTGGCTGCAGTCCTCTGAAGTATCAGGCGTGATTCTGTTGGAGCAAGGGGAATCTGTAGAGAAGGATGTAGTCTTCCTCTGAAGATCCAGGAGGAAAAGGCAGCTGCTGTTCCTCTGGGGAATCTCGTGGAGAACAAAACAGAACTGCAATTTCAGAATCTCAGAGTATATGGGGTAGCAGTGCTTGGCTCCTCCCTCTGGGCGGAGCATCTCACAATGGGATGTTACAGTTCTTATCAGTCATGCACCGATATTCAATAGTCTGTTATCAGCAGAGGTCCCCTCCCGAGGAAGGTGTGAATGTGGTCATTCAAAGAGAGAGATAAGGCAAACTGCTCACTTGACAAGGTAATCAGCCATACAGATGGTAATGGAAACATCTTGCATGCAATCTTCAACACCCAGAGAAAAAAACTGCATCAGCAAATGGCTTATTGATGTGTTAAAAAAAGTATGTGATTTACATTGAAAATTGTGAAAACCTAAGGTGAGATGTGTCTGCCAGATCAGTCCTAGTGAAAGTGCAGAAGATGGACTGAGGTGGCTGTCAATCAGCACCTCTTTTAGTGCATCTGTGGATCCGTCCTCTTTCATACATCTGTGCAGTTATGGGGAGAAGAACAGGCTGGAAAGAGGACAAACTTCCAGTGTATCTTCAGCAAATGGTTCATTTAAAGTACTTCATATTTGAGGTATAGATGTTTTCCTTTTTCCTATTTTTTTCCTAAATTTGGTTCTAATAGTCTGCTATAGCATCCTATGACTTAGAAACAATTTAAAACTACAGTGTATGTTTTTCAGGTATTTAGAACTTCAATCGTCACCTTTAAAGCATAGTTATTGTTTGGATGTAAATTTTGGATTAAGGAGTGTTGGATTGCTCCTATGAACCATGTAAAAAAGATTAGATCAATTTGAGCAACCAGCCTGAAGTGTTTCTTCTTATTTATGAATCAGAAGACTGCTTGTTTTTCTGTATCTCTGCAAAGGCATCCCAACTGTTTGTGTTCCTTTCAGGGTGCTGTACCACCAATCCTGGCTGGAGGCAGCTAATGTGGGAATGTGGATAATGTAGTGAAGATGGTTTTCTGTTTCTTTTATCTATTTTGCTTTTCTGCTTTCTGCATTTGCTTCAGTGTTATGGTTGTTGTCAGCCTGAGAGTGGATAGCTTATGGGCACACAATTCTACTCACTTATCTGAGATCAGTCACAGATAAAAATATATTTCTAGGAGAAAATGTTTATTGTAGTTGTGATCAAACTGCTCTATGTTCATTTTGATGGATGCTGGTATGCAAATGATCACAGTGCAAACTGTTAGTCTCAGTCCCTTTTGATTTAAATTAGGAATGAAATTCTCTCTAATTCTGCCTGGTTGCAAGCAGTCTGATACTTTGATGGAATGTTTGTGTTGCAACCTGCCCTCTCCTCCAGCTGTTTGGGCATAAAACAACTAAATGTTGGTCTGAGGCGGCAGACATACCTGTTACTGGTGGTCCAGTGTTTGGGCTGAGGTTGTTAAACAGCAAATTCATGTTTCCTGAGAAATGGGAGCTGTGTGGCTGTGACTGCCCGGGTGGCCATGGAGCAGGAGGGGCCTGTTGGGAAGGAGGCACTGCTGAGGCAACTCAGCCTAATGTCACACTCTCCCGTGTAAGGTTATTTTCAAGATTTAAAGCTCAGCTGCACTGTCACCCGTCCTTTGGAATGAAGATCTCTCTTTTGAGTCATGCAGAACTGCTTGCTGCTAACTGAAGTTTGCTTCTGTTAAAATGTCTTTGACATGTCAGGGAGGCTTTGTCAGCTCCTTCTGCACCGATCAGACCCGGGAGCCTCTTTGGTTTTCCAGCCCAGATAATGCGTACGGAGGGCTGAAAACTCAGCCAGGTGTTTGCAACTTTGTGCTTCTTCAAGAGTGGAAACAAATGTGGTTCCAGGTGACCTTGGACAGCACTTGTCCCCTCTAACGAGGTAACAAGTCACACCTGTCTCATCCCATCTCTGCTGGGCAGTGGCACAAGTGTTACAGATTATGGAGCTGGAGTCTACATTTTGGGCCGTGATTCTCTGTCTTTTTCAGTGTGTGCAATGCAAAATGGTGAGCTGTCTTGTGGCATATTCTGCAGCCAGTGGCTGCTCAGGAAAATGCCTGGAATAGCAGACATATTGCCTGCTGAAAGAAAGAGAAAAGTGAATTAGCATATTGACCTTACTGAAACATGCAAATCACTTGCTAGGACTCAATTTCTGAAATGAATTCCCATAACGTGTGCATTAATTCTTTCAGAAATTATTAAAAGAATTTGTGGGATTATTCTGAGCTCAGACAGCAATAAATGTCAAGGTTTTAACTGAGGAGGTGTTGAAACCAGTAATAGTTGTGGACTATCTTGAATAACCATGTTAGTGTTTTGCTCTTGGAAGGTTTTCTCACCTTGGAGTATGTGTTGTGGTTTTTCCCCCCTCACATAAATGTTAATAGTACTTTTAAAGAGTTCTCTGGTTTAAAAAAAACCCCAAACCAAAAATACTCAACATGTTTTAATATAGAAAAACCCCCAGGTTTTGTATCCTTTTATGTGATTTTTCTTTTTTTCTTTTTTTTTAAAGAAATTAAGTTTCCAGCACTGCTTCAAAAATAAAAAAAGAAATAACAGCATTTGAGTTTTAGAGGATATTGTGAGCTCTGGTGTTTGTGTTGTCTGGTTATGGAGTTTGTCACACTCGGTAACTTAAAATCACTTGTATTTTATTAAATTTTAAGTTGTCTGAATGCTTGTTGGAAGTTATTACATATTTGTAAACATTATTTAAAGTGCAAATTAAATTGAAGTCATTGCAAAGTACTTTAGGGGAGAACAGATGGGAAAACAATGTTATGCCATGATGTGTTCTCTATCGTTTCTAGAAGTCGCTGAGAGCATTCTGCTTGAACCTCTTCTGAGCGCTCTGCTGTTTGCTGAGTGAAAGGACAAAGGACTGACAGTAAGACAGAACATGCCACTGCGCCGCTACCTACACCTGCCTGTCGGATCTGCCTTGTGTGTCGCAGGTGCTGTGTTTATGCCATCTCCGGGCGAGCAGACGAGACGAGCTGCCCGGCGCGGGCTGACGGCGGCTGCCCCGCGCTCCCCCTGCAGCGGGGCCGGTGCGGGCGCGCCGG
>NW_005054357.1:833535-842258 GCF_000277835.1 Geospiza fortis | reverse complement strand
CGGAGGCGGCTCGGACGGGAGGCCCTCGGGCCCGTCGTGGGGTGGCTCTGCTAAGAAGTTCCCACAGCTGTGCCAGGGTCACCATTTTAACATCTGTGTGTGTTACTGTTTAATGGGAGCGGGTTACAAATCAAACGACCTCTTGCTTCTAGTTTTTCTGGCTACTCCTAGGCACATTGGTGGGAAGGGAGGGCGTCAGGGCCGGCGTGGCCGGGGAGCTGAGCCCGCCCGGGGCAGCCAAGGCAGGGCAGGGGCTGTGGGAAGCGGCTGGTGACGAAGCCCTGGTAGCTCCAGTCAGCTGCTCTTCCCAGCTTTTTGTGACTTTACAATGGTGAAGTGAATGGAGAAGACTGATTAGTAACGAGAAATCGTGATCTTGATAGCTGGTTGCCTGTGCAATACTTTTTTTTTTTTATTTTAAATTGAGGCCCTTCTTTTTTTTGGCTTTTTAAGTTGCTATTTGGAATCATTTAATACCTAAGTGTAATTCCTAATTCTGCCCTGTTTTAAATGCTTTTTTTTAGTTTGGACTGATGTTTTTGTTACTGTGACTCATAAAGTTGGCTTCAGATATCCAGATAAGATTATATTAATAATTCACGAAGAGACTATATATACTTGACTTCCTGTCACTGCTTCGTGCACACCTATGCCTCAGAAGAGATGGTGGCAGCCAAGCAGATGTTGTTTGGAAGGAAACTAACTTCTGAGCCTGTCATGCGTTTTAAAACATTGAGAAACTGATACACTGTAACGTTTCAGTGTTGTGGTTCTCTTTTTGATTTATAGAAATAGAAATTGCCATTCACATTTATGATGCTAGCAAAAACCGGTGGAGTGAATTATACTGCTTTGTCCATGTCTCTCTCGATGTTTGCTTACAAATCCAGTTATTTTATTTCTTATTCTTTCTTTTAGCAGCTGTGTCTTACTACCAAGGCAGAGTTTTCTGGAAGCTCAGAGTGCAAAAAGGAAAAACGTAGTTCAGCTAGTCAGAGTCAAAGCTCTGAGACTCTTGCACTAAATGTGAATGGTACAAAGGCTATCTCCGTGTACTTGGGAGCTCAAGTGCCTGCTTGAATGGCATATGCAGAGGCAATACTTCATCTGAGCGATGGAGCACAAAGGGTGGGCTTCTCTGAATGGTAGAAATCCAGTTCAGCTTTTTCTCTGCCCCATTACAACTTGTGACTTTCAGCACTTGCTACACCAGAGCCTTGGTTTATATTTGTGTTTTTTAATGAACTAGAAATGTGTTGTCATGATATTTTTGAGATGGCCAACTCATTGCATCAACTTGAATTCTAGATGAATATTGATTATCTGGACCACTGTTACTTAATTTTATTTTTGATGAATTAAAACCATGGTGGTCTCCTTCTGTCTACTGAATCTAAGTTATCAAAATGCTCTGTCTGCTTTGTTAGAGCAGTTTTGGGAATCAAGATTAATATTTATTTCTCGAAGTATGCTTGAACTATGGATTATAATTGTAGATCTTGGATTATTTACAAGAGTTGTCTCTTTGTCTGCTGTATGCCTGAGGTACCTGCACTGCACAGTGCTGCAGACAGCTCTTTCCACTGGTGCATTTCTCTGCCCTACACTGGTTTTACCCTTTAAACAAAGGGAACTGTTGTTGGATCAAAATCTATAATGGATAACTCTGCATAGTGTTGGATTTACTGGCAATGTTACCTTTGTGTTCTGTGAGTTTGAGATTCGGTGATTTTACTGAGGTTCTGTGGGCTATTTGAAAAGTGGACACTCTGCTGGAAATGATCACTCAAGTGTAAATTTCAAAAATTGTTGAAATTGAAATTTTGCCAGTTGCTCGTAAATTGCGGCTGAGACTGTAAAGAGCTCAGTAATAGTAATAACTTCTGGAGAAGTCTCACTGGCTTGAAGATTGTCCAGTTGGTGAGATCTGCTTGGAGTTGTGCCCTAAGCTGTGAGTTTTGTCACGATAGTACTTGTCAGTAAACTAATACTGCATCAGAGTAGATTTGCATCATAAAGTTGCTGTATCATAGGATCTTGGGGTCTTGTAGAAACACTAGTTAGCTCACCCTTCCTTGTGGAGTAATGAGTTGTAGGGAGGCAGAGCAAGGTTGGCATTAGGATGGGAATTATCTTGGCCACTCACTGCAGAGTCTGTCTGAAACTGCTGCTGTGCCTGCACTGCTGTAGCTGAGCTGCTTGAGCTTCATATGGCCTTTATCCCTCATCTTCTAAAACTGAGCTGTAGCTCCTATACTCCCTGATCTGATGTTGGTTTCTTCCCCTAAGTCTCAGAATGGGTCAGGGGACTCTTACTGCACAGTTCTCAGTCCATACAGAGACTGAGAAGGGTGGATGAAGGCTTTGTGAATGGGCCTCATTGAGGGCAGGCTGTTTGGTTTTAGCCTTGTCTCTTACTGCAGTTGATGTTTGTCAGGCCTTGCTCTATGAACCGAGTTTTCATGTCTTGGGGGCTACTTACAAATGCAGCAGTTCCAAAGAACAGGAAGGTGAGAGGTGGTGCCTCAGACAGACCTAGGAGTAGGTGTCAGTTGTCTGATGAAAGTATCAAATTCTTCCGTTTTGTTCCATATTTATTTTTTTTCAGAATAAATGCAGTAGATCACACATCAGCGATCTGTCAGCTTTGCCTGGTAGCCCTTGGTAACCCTTTATAAGCCACATCAAAAGTGCAGAGGGATTGTGGCTGATGCTGCAGTGCCAGATGCTGCTTTTTGGTGGAGCCTGATTCAAACAGGGGCACTGTTGCTTTGCTGGGGCAGGAGCAGAAACTGAGATTGATGATCAGCATTGCAACAGAAATGTGCTTGACCAGATGGCACGGGGTGTGTTTTATGGGCTGGCTAGTATGGGGAACCACATGCCTTTGTCTCATCATCAGCCATGCACCTTGTGCCATAGCTGTTCTCGTGGGTGGCTGTTTTATGTGTTTGAGATCTGTGGATTCTGCCCCTTTCCCTTTTTAGAGATAATGCCTGTACAAGAGAAATGTCTCAGTGGCTTTAGGGTGTAAAACGCCGGGGTTTGAACCTTTTGAATGCTTGCTGTTTTCATCTGCATTACTGTATGTTTATGAAAATATGTGTATTTCGTTGGTGGAAGTTGTCCTTTGAAGAACAGAAGCTGATTCAGTCAGTTACACTTTCCAGAAAGTGAGCCTCAGATATTAAAAGTATAAACCTTGCATATATAAAAGCTAAGCAGTATTGAGCCTTTCTGTTCTGGATTGCCAGCTCAGTGCTGCCAGGCTCCTGTCTGAGATGCTGGTGTGTCTTGGTGTGAGGTCCCCTGTGAAAAATTACACATGGGCTTTGTGTGAGGTTGGAAATTCAGGTTCAAGGACGTAAATGTCCAGGGGTTTTTTTCACTTTGAACAGAACAGGAAAATATTGGTTCTATTAAGAGCTCTTGTGTCAAGGCTCAAACTCACTTTGCTGTTTGAACTCCCATGAGCTAACAACTTGAGTTACTTTACCTCGTGCGTGTGTACCATCAGAAAAGGAAATGTAAGAGATGGATCAAGTAATACCTTTTGGCCTTTAGCTGTAGGGGAGCCTGCCTGGCTCAGTTAGTGTTGTGGAAGTGCTGTTATTGCAGGCACCAAACACTTCAACACTAGCTGCTGGGAATGGAGCTAGAAGAGGGAATTTGCTAAATGAGTAAGGGAGGTGTGACTATTGTGCTGGTGTGTTGCAGGGTTCCCCTGAAGTGGAGCATCAGTCCCTGGTGACAAAGGATGGAGCACTGGAGCTCAGTGTCTGTGTCTTCAGAGCTGTTCACTGTAGTCATTCACTTGCCTCAGATGCTGCCTCTTGGCAATCTAGGCTGGTGAAAGTAATAAAAATAGAAGTGATCCATAACAGAAAGTACTAATCCAAATGTTTCATCATCATCAGACAAGAATTTAAGTAATTTATCACCAGAAATGTGAAACCTAAACCAATGAATTATGATAGATTTGCAGAAGATGTCATCTGTTTAATGCTTATCTTTTATCTTTAATACTTTGCAAGCTAGTTTTGAAATGGTTTTTGCAAGGCATTTAGTTAACTTGTGAGAGATTGCTAAACAGGAAAACAGCACTTAATGCAATACTGCCATGGGAGTTTACCTAAAGGGGATGCTGACATAGATTAAATATCAAACATAACTGTTTCCTATTATTCTAATAAAAATAAACAAAATATCCCTCACTTAGTATTAAAAGTTCAAATACTTTCTAATTTTAGGGAGTTACGTTTTTTTGGTGTGACCATATTGTCCAAAGGAAGTTGGTTATCTTGTCATTCATGTCGTGTTTTGGTGTGGTGACAGAGCTTTTGTGCAGGAGTTTATTTTTTTTGATTCCAGTGGTATCAAGTAGTCTCAGGATGTGGGTGTGCTGAGTGAGACAAACCTCCCTGTTTCCTCTGATACTGCCTTTGGCTTGGAGCTTCCTCATTGCCCCCAGATGACAACCTTGATCTCCTGCCCTGTGTGCAGCCCCTCTGTAAGCTCCCTGCAGCTGGCTGTGATGTGCAAGTGCCACAAAGCTACAGTTTCAGAAAAACGGTATTAATCTAAACGTAAAACTTCTTGGGTTTGAACAAGAGTTTAGAAACTGATTCAGTTTTTGTCTGTGTAGAAACAAGAGATGTATTTAACTGCCCGCTATTCTTGAATTCTTTGAATCTTACTGTATATTCACATATATTTAAAATAATTCAGTTATTTTAAAAATATTTTTTTCACTTTTCAAATGTTTTCAGTCTCTTTGCTTACTTGCTGGTACTCTGGTCCACTTAACATCTTCATCACATTTATTTTCATGATTCATTTAAATGAAAACTACATTGGCTGTAAGATATATTATCCAGAAAAGGTATATTTATCCATGTGTAAGTTATGTGTACATATGCATATCTTATAGGTGTTGGACTTGATAAAATATTTTAAATAAGTGTTTGTTCAAGGCAAAACCTTAATATGACCTCTGTTTTGTTCTAAGAAAAGACTGATGAAAAAGTAGTGACCTGGTTTTTCTAGGTAATTCTTGCTACCTTAAGAAGGTGAGGAAAATAGCTCTTGAAAACTGATGTAATGATTTTAATTGATTCACATTGTTTCTTTTTTGTCAGGGGGAAGGGAAAGCTGTAGTTCTACTCTATGGTAAAGCTTATTTTACATGTTATGTTTATTGTACAGTTATTAAATGCAGCATATGCATCTTGCCAAGAGGTGTCCCAAATGTTCCCTTCTGCACAATATTTTGATGTGCTGACAGCTATATAATGCATTAATAGAAAAAATATTAGTGCTGGTTTCTCACAGAGGCTGTAGCATCTGCCAGCAGTGGATGATATAAATTAATGTCTGTGTATGGCTCACTGCTGTGTCATGTGGGAAAAGCCAAGTTTTTTTCATAGCCTTGTCTGATAAAGGTGGGAGACCCATGATAGTGGCAAGTTAAAGGACTGCTTATGAAAAGAAACAACTCAAAAGGGTTAAAGAAGAGAGGTATGTATATAAAAAGTAGGAGGATATAATCAAGGGAAACAATATTAACTACAGAGAATGGTCAATCATAAGAATTTAGGAAGCTGGTTTGAAAAGGGTATCAGCAAGCAAGACACTTAAGAATTTTGATATTTATCACAAGATGAGTACAAAAACCAATCTGGATATCCTGTGTTACTCTTTAATGATAATGGATAATGGCTTTATCAATGCTGGCATGCCAGTCTCTGGTGTAACATGCTGCCTTAGGCCTGTGAGGTGCAGGAGGTCATTTGCCAGGCTGCAGCACTGCACATCAGGCTGGGTTAGCAAAAACCAGCAGTACAGTTTGTGCATTGGGAGATGGAGGGTCTTGGATTTCCCACATGCATCTCCTTCCGCTCTCCTTTGAAGGTCAAAAGAGGTGATGAAGTCATAGTTGTAAAGAAGGAAATACAGAGGGAAAGGAGAGAAAGGGCTGCAAGGCAGCTGCAGGGGATGGGGGGCAGAGCCTGTAGGGAACGTGGTGGTGAATCCATTCTGGCCATGGCAGCAGGAGCTGGCACAGCTGAGCCTGGCTGGCACTGGTCTGGGTGCTGGGGAGCAGGGTTAATGGGAGCAGCAGCTGGCAGGCTGGTGAGAGGCACAGGCACCAAGGGCTTCCAGAGCACGGTTTGATCTTGGTGAAAGGGAGGAGACCCTTCTGCTGAGGTAATGCTGGCTCCCGGACCAGCAGCTGACCCAGAGGGGAGCAGGACAAGCATGTGTGGCTGCAAAAGAAAGCCACTGGGCTCTGCTCCCTCTGTGCTGCCACATGCTGGGGACAGGGCAGCAACTGGCCAGAGCCGAGTGTGTCACCGCCTGGAGCAGGCCGGGAAGTCCTGGCTCGTGCCCTGATTGTGTGGCTGTCTGAGTACAGAGGAAAATGTATTGTTTTATTAGGTCACTGACAATTTAATCTTCTTTAAGTTTTGCTTTATATAGAGGTGCCGGTTTTTGCACTTGTTCCCACCATATTAAAACTATACCTCTAGTTCTTTAAAGACCAAACTGAATAAAATCTCCCATCAGAAACCTTTGATTTTTTTTTTCTTCTTTCCATTGCTGTGAAATAGCATTGCCGTACTTCCATCTCATTCCATAATACTTCATAGCAATGTTTAGTACTACCTTACATTCTATTATTTTAGTATTTAAAAAATTCAGTTTCACAGAGCAATATGAATTGATGTGCAGTTTATCAAATGGCTTTAGTTTTTCTCTGCACTTTTTTGGTATGTTTGGCATCATCTGGAGCTACCTTTTCTTTCCTCTTATTTTGCTTTGATAAGTCATGTTTAAGACTTGAGGCATTGTGGAATACCAGCTGTTTGCTAAGACTTATGATGTGTAAAATGCAATCTGAACTGACATCTTTGAATTTTTATATTTAAGAGAAAGATGTTCTCTCAAAGCTCAGTGAATGCTATTGGCTTCAGTTACCACATTGTCAAGTGAGAATATATCTTTTGGAGAAATATGGGTCAATAACCCTTTCTGTTATCCTATACTGAATGTCAGTAGTGAATGTCTTGGTAACATGAAACACTGAAGGACTATTAGTAGGATATTTGTTTCTTTGTATATTCATGACATGAAACATTAGACACAAATTGCATACTATGGAGGTATTGTAGCAATTTGTATAAAAGCCACTCATGTACTGTTTAAAATGCTCTTGCAGACCTACAGATATGGTTCAGCTGTCTTATATTACAATCCAAAATATTTTTGGCCTTTACTTTCATTCAGAATTTTATTTTATAATTGGTTAATAGGTATTCAGTTAATCTGTCAATACTTATTTTTCTACTAATTCTATTCCTGAAACTTATTTTAAAAAATATAGAGATTATAGTATGATAGCCTTACAGAAACAAACAAGGAAAACAAAAGCAACAACAAAACAAAAAAGCCAAACAAACAAAAAAACCCACAGAAAAGACATTGTTGCTGTAATCAAATATTTTCTGAAAAAACTCCAACCAGCCCTAACCAAAAACTACCTACAAAGCAAGGCATTTTTAAAGCATATTTTAAACTGGTAAAGCTTAGTAGAACAAGGTGATTTGTATTTCCAAAATCCTTAGATATGCCCTTTAATCCTTGGTGCCATCAAATTTACCTACTTGTTTCTGAGTTGTGTAATGGTATGTGCTGTATAATCTGTACTTAGGGTATTTTGTATCATTGTTTGTTCCTTTATTCACACTGTTTCTACATGGAAAGACGCCTGAGAATCAACTAAAATAGAATGATTAGAACTTGGCCCTTAATGTTAATTGTCAAAGCAGTCTGACTTCACTGTTGTGCAGGAAATGTGATGCTTTAAGAGATGAACATGTTATTCTGCTGGCACGTGGTTGAAACTAAGATACTGTAATAATTGTAGCATCATCATAGCTTGTATAATTCCTTGTACTCTGCTTGTGTGTTAGCAGCCAAAATTTAAATTGTACTGATGTGCTCCAGTGAGTGAGTTCAAATTCCCATCAACCACTGCCTCAGGTAGCAGTGATGCCTTTTATCAGCTGATAAAAGGCCACGCGGGCCATGGTATTTTTCCCTCTGAATTGCTCAGGATCTATGCATAAGGAGGTCTGATTCCAGCATAGAGAAGGTTAAAGGCCGATGGAGGACCACACCTTCTCTGCAGTAATGTCCCCTCAGATTGTAGGTGTCTCTGATGGAGGTGTGGTGATGACATAGTGCTACCATGTGAATTGTAACTTGAAGAGAACACTCAGTAATCCCGCTTACCTCTGTAGGATTTGGATCAAGATTCAGATTTCTTTTTCCTGGAAAAAAGTAGTGTAGGAGAGAACACCAGAGAGAATGTTCAAATTAGTGCTATTGCCTGCAGCATCTTTCACTCTCAAAATAGAAAGAGTGAGATTCCCTGAAGTGCCCTTGCAGGCTGCTGCCTTTGGGCTTATGGTCAGTTGATGTGTGGTTGGTTGGAAAGGGATTTCTGCCAAGCTTTTAAAAGCTAACTTATTTTGAGGCAGCTATTTTAAAAGCCTCTTCATCCTACTTTGTGGCTCAAATTTTGCATTTCACAGTAGTACCACTTTTGCTAAATTGTGTGAAGTTGTGTCCGGAAATATTTAGGTTTCACTTTGTCTTAATGGTTTACCTTTCGTGTACGCGCACAAAGGGTGTCAGGTCGGACCACATTCTCTTCTGAA
>NW_005054357.1:831912-833498 GCF_000277835.1 Geospiza fortis | reverse complement strand
CTGATTTCCCACTTTCTTTTTTTCTTTGTTGGTGTATGGATCTTAGCTTTTTGGATGCTTGATGTGAGTAACAATTTTTGGGCCATACCCCAGAGGGTTTGTTTGGGATGTGTGTGTGTCCTCTTAGCAGCAGTGTTTGGTTTGACTGAATTCTTAGAGCATTTTTAAAAGTGCAGAACATGTTAAAATCTTAAGTGATCTTTAACAGGTGTGTCATGTCCTGAGGTTTTATGGGAGTCCCAAGCAGGGTTACCTTGAGCCATTTTGTTTTGACTTCTACCTATCCTGATTGTCTTTTTCTCCATCACAGAGGGCAGTGCATAATTACCCACCACTGTGCCTTGATGTTAATCACTACAAGTAGTCATGAGAAAGTTATTCAGGGTCTGTGTTCATTCAGTTTGCATTTGTGGTTGGCAGCACTGAATATGGTGATGCATCTTCTCTGTGGATTGTGCTGAAGCCGCTGGTTTCACTGCAAGTATGCTGAGCAGATGGCAGTCTTTGTAAAGCTGAGGTTTAACTCCTCAATTGTTCTCAGTGATGCCTTCAAGCAATACTCTTGGTTAGAAGGACTGTGCCTCAGAAGGTGCTGGTAGCTACTGGTACTGTGCTGGTGCAGGTTTGATGAAGCTCTATGGAAGTGACTCCTGGAATCCTATTGGAATGCCTCTATAGTTGTATCATAGCCCTGTAGTCTTTCTGCTGAAGACCCCAGTGAAATGATGAGCTGAGATGAAAGGCTTGGGGGTGATGGGAGAGTGTGGATGTAGGGATAGCTGAGCCATGATGGCTACAGGGTGGGCTGCACTTCATGAGAAGCTCCTGAGAAGCACACTGGAAGGTATTTCAAATTTGTGTGTCTTCCCAGCTATAATTGCTCAGATTCACAGACCCCTGGGGAATCTGCTTAATTTAAGCTATCTGCTTTCTCTTTTCTGAGAATGTAGGTTTTTGTAGCTTGGAAGCCCCATAGCGCATCACGTTATTTCAAGAGCACAAGCTCTAGCAATATTAATGTAGTGGGAATTATTCTCTAGTGTTAAAAATAGCTGCTATGAAGTAAAAAAAATTACGTAATTAAAAAAAATATAAATTATTTGCCATGACCAATGGGAGAAATATAGGAAAACAACAACTAATTAACAAGTCCTGAAACAAGAGGGGGAATGTACTGTGTAACAATGTCTCTTAGCACACCTCACTAGAAATAAGTCTGAGGGGTGGATCCTTCCATCAGCAGTATTACAGTACTTGTGAGTGCATATGGCCTCTGCTTAGCAAAGAAAGGCTTAGACATTCTTTTTTGGGGCAAAATTGCTGTCTTGGTGGGGTTTGTCTGTGTAGGTCTTCTAAAGGTTGGGTTTGTCTATGTAGGTCTTGTAAAGGTAGTTGTTATCTGAATTAAGGACTTGTTCCTTTTGGCACAGAACCTGTGTCTATTTCCATGCAATGGGAATGGATTTTTAAAAATGCTTGTCCAAATCTGAGGTCCACAAATATATTTTGCTAAATGTTTAGGTTTGGAAATAACCCCTAAGTTATGTATCTTTTAATTCCAGTGAGAAACAAGTCATTCCATCTAA
>NW_005054357.1:826937-831902 GCF_000277835.1 Geospiza fortis | reverse complement strand
TTATCCCTGAAAATGCTGTTCTTGGAAGACGTTTTTAAAACTATTTGGAAAAGAAATGGGGTAGTAGTCAGTTTTTTTTTTTTGTTTTGTGCTGATGAATGTTACAGCTTGACCTCAAAATCCAGTGTTTCAATTAAGTCGTGTTAAAGTTTAATGAACTTAAAATGCCTTTCATCTTGATTTGAAAGGATAGCAGAATTTGAAATGTTAGGGCTTCTGTAGAATATTTCATTTTCCTGATGGGTCTGCTAGTGACAACCTTTTTCCAATCTTCCCTGTTTCTCATATTTTTCTATCTTGACTCAGGTGACTTGATGTCACCTATCAGAAACCCAGACTGCTCTGTGATTAATAAGAAGTACTGCTGTGATGGGTCTGGGAGTTTTAAAATTATTACTATTTTTCCCACCTTTCCTTCTTGTCCTCCTATAATTCTCATTTGTGTTGACTCCTCTGTTCTGCAGCTTGTTTGTGCTTGTGCTCTGTCCTCTCAAACTGGTCTGTGTTACTTTCACCTTCTACATTTGCCTTCCCCTCCCACCTGTATTTTCTTTTCCTGCCAGTGCATCTGTTTCCTCCTTCATTCCTGATGCTCTTTCTTCCATTGAGCTGTTTCCCCTTCCCTGCTGTCTCTGCTGTTCCTGTTGGCCTCATCCCTCTGCAGTGTCTGAAATCTGTTTCCTACAGGGTTAAGAGCGCGTCTCCTCCGGAAGCTGCGTGGATGAGTGAGCTGGGCATGAAGGCTCTGGTGGAAGTTGTGCTTTTAGGACCAGTGAAAATGGGATTCAAGGGACTAGACACTGCTTGACCAGCAGTCTCATGTTGGGCTATTTTAAACTGCTTTTCAGTGGCTACTTTTGGTAAATGGTGATTGCTTTGCTTTCACCTGTTATTTCAAAAGTTTCTGCTGCCTCCCTGTTGCAGTCAGAGCTTTGCAAAGTATGTGAGGGGGTTCCTGAAATTGTTTTTTTGCTTTGCTCCAGGTGACTGGGCAGATCACTCTGGTGGACAGATGAGATTAAAAGCTAGTGCTGGCAGCCTGCAGGGTGAATCAGACTGCAAACTTGTTCTTTTCAAAGGCAGAAGTACTTGATTCCTGTCCTTGTCACCAACCTTTGGAGATCTGTGCCACCATGCCAGTGCTTAAGCAGTATTATTCTGTGGCTGTGTCCCGAGGAGCAGGTGGGGATGGAATGGTAGTTATTTTTAACCACTTCTCAGATTGATTTTCAAGGTTGCTTTGCAAGGCAGAAATAGCCAGTCCTGATAGCCAGCACGTTCATCCTGCATCTCCTTTGTGTTGGACATCAGTCTCAGTGGTTTGTGTCTTTCCAGTGAGTGCCACTCACTCTTCAAAGGCTGACAGACATGATAATTATATTTTTGCTTTCCAGACTCACTATTTACATTCAAAGTGAGACAACTACTACACTAAGTATCTCTATTGTGAGATAGAGGCTGCTACACAATGATGTCCCTAAGGGCTTACCTTCATAGCGAATAGTTTTTCTTCAGGTTTCTGTGGTTTTGCTTGTTTGCTCTCTATGGATGGGCGCAGTCTTCATATCCCTGGTATAATTCAGGGAAGTTGCAGGCAGGGAAGTGGGCGATGCCCAGCTGGTTATTCCATGGAAGTGGATGTGCTGTCAATGAAAGCTCGAGAAACTCAAGGCATCAGTGACCAGTAACTGTTCTGTAAATCTGCACCTTTTGTCTTGGTTTGTTCGTGTTATTTCTCCACTTGAGGCTGAAGCAGTTCAATGTTACCATTTGTGAGTTATTTTTTAAAGCTTCTAGTGGGACTAAATGAATTTATTTTCATGCAGTTTCTTGGTTTAATGGAGAACATACATTTGAACATTAATTATTGTCATACTCATCACTTGATGCTAGTGTTATGGTTTCATATAATTAGAAGTACTAGAGCAGCTTTAAACTATTTGTTTCACAATGAAATACTGATGGGAACGTAATCTGGGTCAATGATTTTTGTACTTTAGTATTGGATCTTAATCCAAGTCAGTGATTTTTTTTACTTTGATATTGAATCTTTCATAACTTGTGAATAACTTGTCTCAGATGCCTTTTCAGAGCTGAAACATGCTGCTGTGAGGAAGTGATTTTTGCTTAGTTTTCTATCATGCTTTCCTCATTGCAAAGTCTAGCCTCCTCTTTTATGCTTCCTTTAACTTTCTTTACTGTATGTAATTGTGAGAATGACTTTAACTAGGGAAATGCCTTTTAAAATTTGTTCTCTTATTTAATCATATTCTTTTTCAACCATTCTAATGTGCCTGTATTTTTTTGCCAATTATTAGTGTCCCCTCTGGAAAATAAAGTAGGGATCTTGAGTGTTCATAGATTTCATTGTGAGGACACATGATGAGCAAATAATTTCTGTGTGGTGTTTTTTTCTCTCCTTCAACTGGCTTTGAAACAGGTAGTTTTTTTCTAAATAAAACCTTTCAGGTTTTCATAATAGTAGTCACTGAGAAAACGTGATTTCCATATTGTTCTGTTAGGAGGCCCTTGGATTTCCTGTGCATGTTCTTGAGTGTCCTCTATTGCAAACAAAAAATTACCACATTTAGCAGACAGTAACTTGACTTGTTTTGACAGATAAGGAAATGGGACAATTTACTTTTTGCTAGTTCTCTGCAGCTGTCAAAAAAATTAATGAGAAATACCCTTGAGTGGCAAGATATACTGGTATTGAAAAAGGAATGTCATTTGAACCACAGTTTATTGGTCCCCCTTAAAGAGACGTTTTCCCTTTGAATTACAGAGAGCAGACTTGTACAAACTTGAAGTTATGTTTATTTATGGCAGGGTGTACCCCTGACAGAATTTAGCAGATGTGTGGGTACCTTGTGTCTCCTCCAGTGAGAAAGAGCTCCTTTCTGCCTGGGGAGACTCTGGAACCAGGTGGGAAGACTTGAGGAGAGAGGCCGTGGGAGAGTTTGTCAGGAATTTTGTCTGGAGGTGTTTGTGTCCTGATGGGGTGGGCTCTCGCTGGTGGCAGATCTGGACCGATTTTGGTAGAGCTGTGAGTCATGTTCAGAGGCTCACTTGGCTCAGTTGTGTGTGGCACAGCTGTTTGCAGCGGAACAATGAGTCACAGACTTGTGAGTTTCCAGTCCTTGCTAAAGAACGTACCCACATAGCTGCTCTTGTGGTTTCATTTAGAAATAAGTGAGCAGTGCAAGAGTTTAATAATTAGACTGACTAGGTCCAGTACTTACTGTATACTGATTTCTGGGTTTTTTTAAGAACACATATTGAGAAGTGGCATGTTATTGTCACAAATAGAAAAATGCTTGTTTCTGAAAAAAGTGAACAGGATCTGAATACTAATATTTCCTATAACCAGAAAATTAGTTGCAAGGGTCTAGTCTAGTTGTTTTGCCTAATTACTCTCCTGTCCTTGTTTTACATAACCTCACTTATTCTGATCTATTAAAAGGCTGTTGCTGAATATTTTTTCTGTCTAGTTGTTCACACTAAAGTATCATCTTGCAACAAATCAAACAAGTTTGTCTTCTGCTATATGGACTCCATGCTGCTATTCTACTTACCTGACTTAAAGGCAACAATCAGCCTTGCAGTGTTGTCATGTCCATTTTTCTGAAAATCACTATTTGTTGCTTTTCCAGTGCTGAGAACCATCTCCATAGAGAGGCAGAGAAAGATCTGTCATTGTTATAAATTCCCAGTTACAAATTGTATATATATTGATTTTGTTTTTCTTTCTAATCTTGTCTCAATAAGCTATTATACCTTTTAGACTGTAGTCACTAATCCAGGATCATACTGTGTTTTATTTAGATTTCATTTTATTTAGCTGATTAGTCTGTAGAACAAAACAATACTAAACAAAACCAGACATAAAATGAGGTTTTCTAGACAAAATCTAGACATTCTTACAGCTTAGCTCCAATGTTTGCATTCAAAATGTTATTTAAAAAAACCACCTAAGGAACCATTTGTGTTGAAGTGATGTTCTGTTAGGCAATTAGTAAGCTGATGCTTGTGCAGAGGCCTGGAAGTATGTTACAGCAGCTGCTTGTACTGCTTCTGTATGTGTTCTTTTGTATAACAGGGTAGAAAAAATATTTGCCTACAGCTCGCAGGCAGATGCTTTCACTGTCCCTATATTAGGTTGTATGTTTTCCTTTATGCATGCATCAGTGCCAAAACCAGTTATGGGTTACTGCTCATGCAGAAACTTTTAGCCATGGCAAGAGCGACTGTTGGTTTTTATGTAGATTTGTGTAAATAGCCAGTATCTTGCTGTGATTTTGGCATGCCTCTTTAAACTGAGTGTTATTGATGATACGACACTTAAGATGACAGGGACGTATTTATACAACCAACTTAAATTGTGTTGTGCTATCACACACTGCTGCTTAATTACAGAATATTTAATTAATTCTACATGCATGACCATGTTAGATTTTAATCGGATTAATTTTATGAATAAAACAAGATCCAGCTCTCTTCACTAAGTTCAGAAGACCAGCAGAGCACTGAATGAGGACTTCCCAAGTTAGTGGTTCTCTGCTTGCCTTGGTAGATTAGTTTTTCTGGCACTGTTGTAAATTTCTTGTAAATGTAAGGGAAATGAAAATACAAGTGTGAAACTAACAGTAATAATTTACACAGCCCTTCTTTCAGGAATGAGGAATACCTTTTACAGGTGTTTTTAAAATGCTTCAAGAAATGTGCTTTTCATGAGGTCACCAATATGTGTGCAGTGTTGTTCTGAAGTCATTCAGCTGTGAGTCAGCAGCATAAAGATTGGGATGAGTTCTTCACTTTAAAATTATCATTAACACAGTTTGTCTAGGGATACTTGGAATAATGTGCCAAAACTCAAAGCACATTGTACTTTAATAATTAAAATTATTATTTTGGTGCAATGTTCTGTAGTTCTCTTCCCAAGGTGATTGTGAAGCAAGAGCAGGA
>NW_005054357.1:816991-826798 GCF_000277835.1 Geospiza fortis | reverse complement strand
AGGAATGTGTGGCAAGATGCTTGTACTTGACGAGGTATTGGTGGCAGGGTGCCCTTGGTGGTTATTGAGGTGGGGCTTTCATCTTCTGCCCTGTGCTCTGAACAGCTCCTCCTGGGCTCCATCAGTGCCCCACCATTGTTGCAGTTGAAATCACAGGAACTGCCAAGATACAGTAACAGCAAAGCTTCTGCCAGCATGGCTGGGGACCTTTTGCACTGCTGAGGGGTCTAGTCATCATGGCATCTGAGGCTTGGGGCTCGGGGACACACTGAGCTTGCTCTGCATCTTGGGCTTCATGCTGCTCTCTTGTTGAAAAGGCAACTTTCCTGTGTGGTCTTTCATGGTCTCCCATGGACTTTACCTGCTGAAGACTGAGCAGCAGATCTTGTCACAATTATGTTGGGCTCTTTACTGAGCCTGCCTTCATGTTGTTTATAATGAGCTGTTTGAAACAACCATCTATGTTACAGTTATTTAAGAACAGTTTTCTTAACTGGATTGTAGAAAAATATGATATTAGTATCTTAAGACGCAGCACACAGTATTGTTCAGTAATGCAGACTTCTCACTGGTGCTCACATACTCCATTTTAAACCCTCATTGTACTGCAGCAAATTGCTCAGCAGACTAAGACTCCAGATGATGCTAAATTATACTCTGCTGCTCAAGTTTCAAAGTATTTGGTTTATTCACAATTTGATTGTTTTAGGCTATTACAAATACTCACTTGTGCTCTAGGATTTTAATTTTTTTTCTTTTCATATTTTCATAAATCTTCGTTCTCGTGAGACCATGCTCATTTTTACTTAACTCTGTGAGATTGCAAATTGACATCCTTTGAAATGAAGTTTTGGACCATTTCTTGGTGTACCTCAACTGTTATTGTGAGACAAGGTATCAGTATGATTTAGCTGTCACATGAAATGGGGCACATATAGAGGTGACAGATGAATTTCTATGAGCATCCACTTAACTTGCCTCTGCTGAGATGATCACAGCTGTTAATTCATACCAGTGGAAGTAGGTATTTATGCAATTTTGACACATCTCCCACACAAATTTGTGTTGCCTTCAATGATGTGTTTCATTTTGGCAGACAGCTTGGAGTGAGTGAATGCAGCCTTTTAGACAGCAAGTGCCTATGATGGTGTACAAGTGGAATGTTTTATGTCCACGGAACCTTTCTTTCACTGTTTGTCAGCCTTCTTAAGGAAGGAAGCCTACTGCAGTTTCAGAAAGATTCATCTGTTTTTAAGTTGGTGGTGTAGATCAAGGTTCCAAAACTTACCAATTCTTGTGTTACACAGATACTTCACTTGAATCCCCTAATTAGCAGGGTTACATGTCACTGAACAAATGAAGTGCAGTTTGCCTAAACTGTCTGGATTTCAGTGGGTCATGGTGGAAAACAGTTGTGGGTAAAAAGATGTTAGTTTCTAAATTTTTAGATTTCTATTTTAATTGCGTTTTCCCTCAGAATTTTTGGAAGTTGAGAACTCTTAATGATTTTGTGTCTTATTTATCACAGGAATTGCATCTGTGGATCAAACCACAGTTTCATCTACTTCACCATTGACATCCAGACCAGATTGTTCAGAACAGTAGGCTGTTCCTATAGGGAGCAGTGGAGGATGTAGTACCCAGGGAATTTTGCAAAATGCATGTGCTGAAGCTTGTTTTGTGCTTCAAACATTCATTATGCTGTTATGCATTATGGCTCATTATGCCATTGCAGTCTGTTGCATAAACCACAGCACTCCAGTAATCTGTAGTTGTGGTCTTCTGTTTTAAGAAGGATGTAATGAATTGAAAAAAGTTCAGACAAGGGCAGTAGAGGTTTTTGATTGTATTAAACAAACAATAGAAAATGAAGAATTTGTCATCTTTTGGCAAGAGGCATCATAGGGAGGGAGACTAAGAGAGGCCTGAGAAAAGACAAAATTATTTTCTATCCTTTCCAGTGTGGAAACAGAGGGGCTGTCCAATGGTAGTGCTAGGTAGCACTTTTGAGATGCCAGTGTGTGGCACTCAGTGCAGGAAGGATGGCATTTGGTGGCAGGTCAATATGTTGAAGCTCCAGAGAACATCACAAGGTGTACACCATACAGACACTGAGTTTTCGCCTCCAATCCTGCAAGTTTACTTTTGGAGTTTGTTTTCAATCCATGGCTATCCCCACTGGTTTGTGGTTTGGGCTTCTGGACTTATCTGTTCTACTTAACTAACTTGCAATCCTTGAAATATTCTCTGAATATATTGGAAACCCCTGTCCTTGTCACAGAGAGAATGGTCTAATAAACTGCAAACCTGAAGTGACACACCAGCAAAAATAGAACAGTGGATTTTTAAAATGGGTAACTAGAGGACAGTCAGATTCATATTGGGCAATTTGTAGAGGGCTGTACTTGCATCCTTAAGGTCTTGTAGGAATTTATTCCATGACCTTAAGAGTTTGGAAAAGAAGATACATATGCAACTCAAGAAAACATTTAAACTATTTAATGAATCATGCATGTTAACAGTAACAACTGTTAATAAGTATATTGTTCCTTTCTTGTGGAAATCAAAGACCTAGTACATGATCTGTATCTGCTGGTAAGAAATGGAAAAGCACAGGAGTTATTTGGGCTGGGTTCACCTTTAATAGGAAATGACAGCCCTGAGTAGGTTGTCAGCACCTCCCTCCCCTCCCCAGGTGTGTTGAATTTCCATGCAGGATTTAGTGCTGACAGCTTTTGAGAATCTAAGTGCTTAGAAAAGAACAAGTTAGTACATGCTAACTTAAACATGCTCTTGAACCCACACTGTAGGTGTTTGTAAAGGGATTACATAGTTGAGGTCCAGGTCTGGCTTGTAGGGCCTGTGTTCAGGGCACTACAGCCACAAGTTATTCACCAGGAAGACCCAGCTGAGACGGTGAATTCAGTGGTGCTAACTTTAGGTGTGGGGTAGAAATAAGCAAAAGGGATTGTGGTTCTGTAATGGAGCTGAAGTCAGATGTGGATCCCCCAGTGATTTCTCTGCCTTTAGCCCATCTGTCACACCAGGCAGCTTTGTCTCACAGCTTCATCAGGCTCCTTTAGGGCTCACCCCGAAATTAATTTCCCTTGCACAAGTATAGGGAAAGTAAGAAGTCTTGTCATGTTACTGTGCTAACGTTAGAGACTTGGTAAAAACCAAGCACAGTCATGAATAAAAGATCCCGAGATGCAATGGAAGCAGCTCTTCAGTGTGCCAAGCTAACAACATGGAGCAGATGTGTTGGGTGCTCTCTCTTGCACAGATGTGAAGATCTGTGTTCATACTGTTGCTGTAAGGTTTTTCATGGTTTCAGTGTGAATATAATTATTTTCTCTGACAGTACAAGTGTTGAGAGCTAATTAGTTTGAGGGTTTCCATTCCTTTTGCTGTTCAAATGTATTAGTTAAGCTGGAGGCTTTAGGGTTCCCCCCTGCCCTACAAGAAGTTTAACTCCTTTAGGTAGGTATAGGTTTTGACGTTTCTGACAACTGCTAACATTTCATCAGCTGAGTTGAAATGTTGAGTGTTTAGAAAGCCTGTGTTAGGACCAATGACAATACATCCAAGTAGGAAATCAGTGTCCTTAATGGTTTTGTCATTTACAGAAGCAGTTTTCCATGTCACAATTTTAAATACACCTTATGGGACAGTGACTACAGTCTTACTTTAAATGGCACTTTGATAAACAGTTTTGCCTGGAGCATTTTAACACCAAAATTTTAACACATTATTTTCTTGTGTTTGGCTTTTATTTCATGTCTCACACAATTAATGAATCAAGTATTTTATTATTTCATCACTGTTTGCTCCTGGATCTCTCTTTTAGTCTATTTTGATTTTCTTTTTTAAACTTTTGTTTTTGTGTTTGTCTGCCCCTTTCCTGTTCCTTTTCCTGGGGTCCTCTTTTCATTTCCTTGTTGTTGTCTTCCTCCTATTCATGTTCTCCTGAGGACTATTTTCCACGTTCCCTTTGCCCTCCTTCTTTTTGCATTTGCTTGTAATGCACTCAAATCTTTACTGAAAGACATTTTAAAGATGCAGCTTTGGGATATATGACAGGTAGGGCTACTTATTTGAAAAGACAACTAAGCACAGGAACTCTGTAGCTAATGTTTGTGCTTCATGTGGTTAGTTCAGTGTTCCAGCTGCTGGTTTTTGGACAAGATACTGCAGAGTAGATTTAATTAAGTCGTGCTAGTGGGGAACAAAGGGCTACTCTAAAAACTGCCCTTTGCAACAGGGTGCTGTCCTGAGTTCTCCCATCCCATCTCTTGCCAATTATGCTCAGAGGAATTCCTGTAGTGGGGGCTTAATGGTCTAAGTATTCCCATGTATTGCCAGTTCATGGCTTGTGGGAGCACTTGACTTCAGGGACACAGAGAATTTCCATGTTTCTTTGCTCTCACTTGCTCAACCAATGCTATAATGCCAAGGAGAGAGTTAGTAATGCATAAAAAGTCTTGAACTTCTTTCCCTGCCCTCTATTCACTCTGTATCAGTATTAATAGAAGTGGAGCATCCTTTGTGCTTCCTCAGCTCTTTTCCAAGTTTCAATTTCCATTTTCTTTCTTTGAAGCACAGAGAAGAGCAAACATACATAAACAAAACTTCATACTCAAGCCAAAATGCAATAGACACAATTGAATAGTAGTCAGTTAGGAATTTTAAGAGCTTTCCTATGAATATTTAATTACTACATTAACTGAGCAAATAAAGAACATGCTATTAATATTCATACAGTGTTAGCAGTGGTTCAGAGGAATTTAATTCGTTTTATAGTTCATATGGCATCTTGTGTTGTGCAGGCCTTCAAAGAATGCCCACATTTGGAAAGGCAATAACACTACAGGTCTCTCTGGCTGCTCCTTAATCCTATGAATTAAGGTGTCTGTTCTTCTTTGCATAGCACATTTCCTAGTAAAATGGTTCAGTTATGTAATGCTATCAGAACCTCAAGCAACTCTACAAAGAGCTCAGTGTGCTGTCTCCTCCATATTTATTAGTGTACCTGCTTTGTGGCTTTTTGAGAGCAAAGTTTGGGAGGTATTTGATATTTGCTTGGTTTGCTTCTGCTTAGGGCTTTAGAAATATTGATCCTCTGAATGACTGAGGTGGTTTGCTGAACAAGAGGTCAAATGCAGAATGTAAAACTGAATTCCTTCGATGTGAGTGACGTGCTCTTCCTGTGTGTGTTAGTTTCTTTTTTAAATGTAATTTGCAAGTTAATAGATTTTATGTAAGAGTAAGAAAAAGAATAATGCTTACTTGCCTGCTAGCTTCCATTTGCTTATTGAAAATAGGAGCACTCATCCTCTTGTGTTGGCTTGCTCTATAAATTCCTTATGGCCCTTTGGCCTTTGTTTAGTAAGACTCTGGCTTTAAAGATTTGTCCAAGAAAAGCTGCACACATATGAACAAGAAAAATGTTACAAATGCTATTCCTGCGTCCGACATTGCTCTTTTCTCTCTTGCTGGCTTATGAAAAGACATTAATAGATGTTGAATTAAGACTTCATCAGTGGGTCCATACTTCATTCACTTACAAATCATTACAGCTATTTTTTACTGCATATAGTGATAATTACTCCTTTTGGCAGAGCAGAACTAATCTAATGTACTTTGGCTGCTGAAATCTGTGAAGAGCCAGGAATGATTTCTGTGTTGAATTGTTAACCCTTACTGTACAATTCTGTCAGTATCACAGTGGGGCTTTGTCCGTTTATCTAGTAATCTGGTGTTAATTAACATACAGATAGTAGAAAGAAAATAATTGTGACATCTAGTAGAAGTATAATGTGCTCCTATTTTGGTAACCCTCCTTTTGGGATTGTTCTGTCAAAGATGGCATGTGATGGGGAACTGTCCAGCCTGGTTTATGGAAAGGAGCTCTTGATATACGAGCAGCTGTATCTCTAAGTACCTGATTTTCTCCCTTTATAGGATGTGGCTGAAAGAATTGTAAGGAAGCTGGAAGCTTCCTGTGCATGGACACTGTGCACTCCTATTTTGGTAACCCTCCTTTTGGGATTGTTCTGTCAAAGATGGCATGTGATGGGGAACTGTCCAGCCTGGTTTATGGAAAGGAGCTCTTGATATACGAGCAGCTGTATCTCTAAGTACCTGATTTTCTCCCTTTATAGGATGTGGCTGAAAGAATTGTAAGGAAGCTGGAAGCTTCCTGTGCATGGACACTGTGCAGGCACTGATGAAACCCTTGGATCTTTAGTTCCTGTTGCTCTTTTATGTGTGTAGGTTCAAGGTACAGTTTTGGTCTTGCTGCTGTGTAACTTTGGCTTGGTGACTAGAGGTGATGGTGCTGTTTGCTCACAGCAGCCAGTTCTGGGATCTCTCTCAAATTCAGACTCGGGCAGGATTTGAACAGCATTTTAATGAAGTTTGTGCTGTTCCTATCAGCACAGTTGTTGCAACAAATACCAATGCAAATGGAACAAGTGAGAAGACAAGAATCTGCAACCCTCAGGGCATGAATCAACTTCTTGAAGGAAATTTTGAGGGGAAAAGTTCTGTTTCAGTGCTTTCTTTCGCTGAAACAACTTGCACTTATCAATCTTGGTAACAGAATGTACAAAAAGCAATTCTTCCAGTTAAATCCATTATGGAAATGTTCACATTTCTCCTCTTGCTTAGCAGGTATAAGTGCAGCATTTTCCTCTTTGCATGTATTCTCAGGAATAGAGTGGGGAAAAAAAAAGCTAATCTAATTCCTAGCTAATCTGTTCTCATCATCATTCCAGGAACAGATAGGAAAGGTCAGGAGCTCATGTTTTGTAGTAAGCACTGAGGGTGTAGAAAGTGCATTTAAATGTTTTGGCAATGGTTTGCTCTTCTGTTCTTCTGACTTCTATTCTTGTATAATTCTGCTTTTCTACGAACATAAATAACCAATAGAAAAATCTCACATATTCACAAACCTGAATATGCTTCCTTGCATGTAACATCAGTATTTCACAATTGAAAAAACAAAGCAATTGTACCTTCTGAGATGTGTGAATTGAATCCCAATTTGCTCCTCTCACTGCTTCTTTTATATATGTGGTTTCAAAGTCTGGCCTTTCCTCAGCTATTTTTGCTATAACATGCTGTAATGTACAATGCCATTACTTTTTGGTTTTGCACATAAGGCTATTTAAAGACAGGGCAAAGACAAATTGCTGCAGCTGTGTAGTTTATAAAGTACTGCCATTTAGAGGAGGAATAGGAGGGGAAGATTTCAGGACTTTCTGTGGTTGACATGCCTTGTTTCTTCCACAGGGTATAACGTGTATTTAGTGAGAAGTGGGCTAAGTAGAGTCCCTTTTCTGTGTTTTTTACTCTTTTATCATAGCTTCTACATGACAGCGGCTAGGAGCAACTGGTCTCAGTCTGCAGTTATTGGGAGCGTCCTGAAGTCTGTGTGGGGCTGGGAACACAACATGCAGAAAAACCTGTGACATGCAGTGTTGAAGGGATGGGTATTCCATGCCAACCAAAGTGAATCACAGTGGGGGAAAAAAAACACCTTTCCTGTTAATAAGTGACAGTGCTCCAGTCTGGATTTAATACCCCTTATAGCCTAGCATCTGTTTAGACTGCCTTAGATAACTCCGACTTCAGTATGTTCCTAGTTTGTCTTAAGGCAGTGTGGCTGTCTGATCCAAACAAGGGAGCTGCCAGCTTCCCAGGCTTGTGACTGAGTATCTGTGCTTGTGACTCAATCATCATCATAAAAAGGAGGTGGAAGTTGAAACAAACACAAACAGCTTTTTTCTTCCTTCCCACTATTGGTAATTAAAATAATAAAAAAAAAGTGAATTAGAACTCTGTCTTTCCTGAATACTTGTCATTTCTTGGCCTTTCAGTTTTCACTTGCCTGACGGGTGTTGCTCTGTTGGAATTTCATTAAATGTCTTGTGGCACAATTTGATCTTCAGAGCTCTTTGTGTTGGTTTCTGAACGCCTGTAGAAGTGCTTTTAGTGCAAAGGATACGTTGAGTTATTGAATATTATGGTCTGTATCAGAAAGACCTTTATTCCATTGAAGTACTTCAGTGCCAAAATATATTTTTTGAGAAATACCTCTTGGATTATGGGAATAGAGGCTATATGGTTTTCCCCCTTTTTTTCTTTTGCGTTTCATCTTTCACTTCAATAAAGGCCTGGTTTGAGAAATCCTTCTTCCCTGTGGGCAGCTTCAGCCCTGCCTGTGCTGTTAGCATCCAATTAGTCATTTCTATTCAGTACCCTTTGTAAAATATATCTATGCATTTCTGTCAGTGCACACAACAATGTTCTGTGTGGAAAAAGCCTCAAATAAATGTTTTTGTGTGAAGTGGCAAATGTTGTGGGAGAAAACTGTGTACTATTTCTGTGGGACCTGGTATAATTTGCTTTACCCATTGTCTTGTGTTTAAGGTTCAGACAAACACAATCCCAATTATATAAACCATACCTGCTTTTTTAAGGTGGGAGACCTATTTTTTTTCAAACTTGCTTGTCATTTCAATAAATGCTGTGTTAGTGCCTCTTGGAAAATTAGATTCAGTGCAGGACAGACCAGAGGCCAGTAGAACCTATTCCATAAACCCACAGTGATTTATCAGAGGAGTTAGACCATTTCAGCAGCCCTGACAATGGCTGCATTATGGGTCTGTAGTGAAACATGAGGATGCTTTAGAAATGTTTTCATAATCTATAGCTGTTAATACTGAAAAGTGTGTTCAGGCTCCTGAGCCCCTGTCACAGAATCACAGAGTGGGGATGGGTTGTGATTTCTGTCCATCTGTCTCTGGTGCTGGATATAGGCTCCTTTCATGGCATGTCTGTGGATCAGCAAGAGAGAAGTTGAATTTCTCACTAGTGTCAACTTTTTTGTGCTCATGGCTTATACTACCCTACTGCAATAGTTTACTGATCTGTGTACTGAGAATTCTGGACTGCTGTAGTTTAAGCCATGTAAGCCATGTAGTTTAAAAAGGGGTGAAAAAATGCATCATGAACTCTTCCAAGGGAATGTTTTAAAGTTATGTTAGTTTTTTTTAATGGAGACCAGTTCTTGTACTGGAAGACAGTGTTTCCTGTGGAGGAGACTTTGAGTGAGGTTTAGCTCTCCTTGCATCTCTGAAAGCTGGGTACCCAGCTGCTCTAATGATCTCCCTTGCGGTGTGCTGAACTATAATGTTTTCTTTTGAAAAAAGAAATACAATAATGCAGTAGGCTTCCAAATATCCTGAGGAGTGTACTTACTAATGAGAGACTGCAGTGATGGTGCCTTTTTCTTACTGCCAGTGAGGAAGGTTGTCTTTTATAGAACTTCCTAGATTTTAGCAGTATGCTCTTTTTTAATTTGGAGGCTTCTCTTACTAATCTTTAGATCTTTGTACAATAACCACAGTGATAAAAACCTTCGTTTGCGATGAGGCAAACTGTTTCTTTATACTGATTGCAGTATAAAGTTTTGGAGATAATTCTGAAAGTTTTCTGGGTAATATAATGAAATAACTTTTCTGAAACATTAGTAGCATATGACAAGGGTTTTCTAAAGACTTTTTTCCCTATATTGTACTGCAAAATGAATTCATTTAAATATGAACATGCTTTTGGTTCTAGTAGTTTTGCAGCTTTATCCTTGTAGCTGCTGTGGTTAGCTTAACAGTATTAAGAATTTCATTTTCATTTTACAAGAGAAAACTGATGGATATGGAATCATTATAGGGCTAACTCAACTCACTAAGCAGTCTTTGAAGTGGCATGGGTTAGAGTGTGATGTCAGGACACCTCTCCTGCTGA